>NC_086355.1:1747900-1985400 GCF_036324505.1 Eleginops maclovinus
AATAAGAATATTTAGATCATCTATTCATCAAAACACTAACAAGCAGATAGGAGTGTACAAAAAAAGCAGAAAGATAACAAATGTGTGGCCAATGTAAGACGATAACAATACCCCTGAACAATTCTGCTCACACTACCTTATTACAATTAAATTAGAATTCAAAAAAATGCAACTACTTTGCATACTTGTATAATGTACTTAGTATCCATCTATCCATCACTCCATCTCTCTCTCTCCCTCTCTATCTATCTATCTATCTATCTATCTATCTATCTCTCTATCTCTCTATCTATCTATCTATCTATCTATCTATCTCTCTATCCCTCTATCCCTCTATCTATCTATCTATCTATCTATCTATCTATCTATCTATCTATCTATCCTGTATTTATGCAACGTTGCAACAAACATAGTTGACAGCCAAGTCAAACATGACATCTATTCTAACCAATGGGTAGCCTTAAACCACAGTTACGTAATCATGATACAGCGTGAGGAACCTATCACAGGTAAGAAGGCGGGTCTTGGAGAAGCTCATTTCAATGTGTGCGTGCGCGTGTTCGTAGGCGTGCTCGCAACACACAAGCTGGGGAAGACGGTCACATGACTGCAGATGCCGGTCGCTGATTGGCTCAGACGCGCAGAGGGCGTGTCGTACGGTGGCGGCGTGCGTTTGCCTATGTGACACAATTACAACAACTTTGAGCCGATGGTTTGGGGGAAGTTTACGATATTACCAAGTAAACACTCCCTCCTAAAAACCCAACATTACACCAACTTCATGCATAGAAAGGCACTGGAATACACGCCGTGTTTTGAAGTACAATGAGGAGTGTGGAAGGTAACTTGAAGGGATCATTTCCTTGAGGATTTGGGCAAGAATTGGGCAAGAATTTAGTCGCTAACGCCCCGATTTTAGTCCTGGATATCCGTGCAAAAACTCTCGTTGTTAGTGCATTCTCTTGGAGTTTCTCGGTGTTGTCGATATTCCCATTTCTTCCCCATGAAACCGTGTGCTGCTGCTCGGAGCCTTGCTGGTAATGACGAGGAGAAAATGGCGTCGGGAACAGATATCGAAGAGGACTTTCCGAAGCTCACAGCGCAGGAGAAACAGAGTTTGCACGGCACTGACAGGTTAGATGATGCAAAAATGTAAACTCTATAACCAGTTTTATTTGTGCATTGTGTATTTTTCTGCACACAGTTTGCAACAACACCTATAAATGCACCCTGGAAGTAGTAATACGGAACCGCCTGTGTGTTGTCTGTCCTCTACTTGCAGTTCACTGTTTGGATTTCATAGGCTTCAAGAAGATGGCGCCAGAACGAAGGCCTTGCTGTTAAAGGTATGCAATGGAATAGGAACAAAGATGCAAAGATACATAAAATGCAAAGGCTTTTACTGTCATACGCACAGTGGTTACAGTTTAGTTATGGCAATGGAAAGCTAAAGTCCCAGACTCCTCCAACAATGCAACATAGATAAATAGATATACTTTATCCATCCTAAACAGCAGCAGTGTGGTCAAGCATTACACATGAGTTAAAATGTTTAAAAGGTAAAATAGGATACAAAAATATTAGAAATGAACAGTATCATTAGCAGCAAACCTTTACATATGTAAAGTAGAAAATGCATTTACCAGTGTCTAAATAATACAGAATATAAACAAAATACTGAATCCAGTTGAATACAATTTCTCTAAGCACCAGAAAAGTATAGAAATATACTACACTAACCTATAGACATTGGGTAATATATACATTACAATTGTATATTGTAGAACAATAATATATATAAGACATACAATTTAAAAATAATGCAAAATTATGTTATGTTATGTTTCAAGACCAATGTGCAACACAGTCTCCCCACACATTGGTGCATATGACACCAGAAATAAGTGGCACAGACAGGGTTGGCCTGTAACATTATTTTGTGAGGGTATACTTTCAGTCATGCACTCAGTTAATGCCATGTTTATGGCTGTCCTTTATCATACTATCCACATCATAACATAAAACCTATACTATCTGTTTGTTGGATCTTCCTTCTTACATGACATGACACATTATGAAACGACTACAGTGCATTCATGCAATGTTAAGCAATAATGAAGGGGCCGAAATAGTACAATTGGAGGTCAATATGATCTCCAACCTGCGTTGAATCCGGGGTTGAGACAGAATAGTTGCTGGTTCTACTCTATGGCCTGATATTAAGTGATTCTCAAACAGTATTGCTATTAACACAATGAAAGGCAGGCTTGCAGATTAGTCTTTCAACGTTTTATGTTGTATGTTATGTTGGAGCAGCTTGGGACTTTAGATTTCCATTGCCATAACACTGTAGCTACTTTGCATATGACAATGAACCTCTTTGAATCTTGAATATGTGAATGTGTGCAGAAATCATGTGTTGGCTAAACTAAGGGGATTCATTAGTAGGAGAGGTTAACACCTTGATGCCTGACTGTTATACGTGATTTGATGCAGTATAGTAATGAGCCCCAGGTAAAGGGTGATTGCACACTAACTTAATCTGTGTAAGAAAGACGTTAACGTTGACAGAAATGTTGTAATTTAACCAAAACAATCCGTTTCCTCCTCGACACACTGGGTTAGCTCCCTCTGTTAGCATGTAGCAGATAGCTACTCAGCGGTGTCTCCTTCCTCCTGTCGCAAATATAGCTGCTATTTCACCACTTAGCTGACAATATCAAGCGGATAACAAGTCGTTTTTAAGGGATTAGAAAATAAGTCCTGCTTGACTTGTCCTCAGATAGCGGTGACGGGAATACAATACCCAGCTAATGTTTGCTAGCTAGCTAGCAGCGGTTGCTAAGCTAATCTCCATTCGCATAGAACCATATCACGTAGAATGCGTTCAGGGTTCGTAACAAAGGTGATCGATTTATTAAACGGGCTTAATAATATGCAAAGTGCTCTGAGCAACCGTGTGCATGCAGCCCATGTTAGCATGCCTGTGCTTGGTGTGTGTCTGCAACATGTGGCTCCTGGGTTTCCTCCTGAAGGGTTAGCTGGTTGTTTTGTTAGTGTTCATTCAGTTTAGGCTCAGCATGCACTCATTTAATGCCATTTTTGTGGCTGTCCTTTGTACCTTGAAGCACATCATGCAGTCCTACTATCCACATCATAACATACACACTTATACTATCTCATGTGGTATTTTTATTCTAATAGTGCATGTACTGTATGAGGCTGTGTCATGTTAAAGAGATAGCTATATAATAGATAATAGCCATGCACTCGGTCAATGATGTTTTTATGGCTATCCTTCATACTTTGCTGAACAGTCAACTCAGGCCAATTATCATTAACATCATACAACTGTAACATTATCATTTTTAATTGTGGGATATTCTTTCCTGGCAAGAACAAGGCATACTTCATTCCTTACTGAAAATTCAGTAACACAGCATGTATAGGACTGCGTCACATTAAATAATGATCACCGTTGGAATATATTCATATTGATACCAACTTCCCTTTACACCCTCTCTCTGGACTCTGCCATTGTAATATGTTGGGGAAGGGAGAAGATTAGTTCAGCATTAGTTGGAGTTTAAACTCATGCAGTGTCAACAATAAATAAAGGGAATCATACGGCTGTAAACCTAGGAAAGATGAAGTGTTTTAGTCCTAAGTTTGTCAGTCTGTTTCCAGTTTATCTCGCATACTAGTTGATCCATCGGCATTATATTTTTGGTGCACCTTTTGTTATTGTATGTTGAATGACCTCTTATGGTCGCGATGATGAACACTGTTGGATGTTTATACTGTCATTTGGCTCCTTTGAGCCGGCTGCTCGGGGCTGCTAGTGATCAACAGCTGCTTAAGTTGCAAACCCATTTCTGGCAATCGGCTAGTCTATAAACTAGCCTTACATAGTCTTTTTCAGGCCTAATTTGGCAATTTTCGTAGCTCACAAACCAACATGTTTGTCTCATTTATCTCCTGATGGGACAATTGAGTGCGGGTAAATCTTGAAAACAAACTTGCTGTAAATCTACAGCCCTAATGTAGTGTTCTGTTTTGGAGGATGCAGGTGTATGTTTTATTTTTTTGCTGCATCACACTCTGCAGAATGCTCAGCTCGGTCTGAGCTAACCCCTGTAGCACAAATTAATTTGTAAAAGAGCAGCCTTGCACAAAGCCAGTGCTTCCAAGATGTGCGTTATAGTGCACGCTGTTTGTTTGCTGTATGAGGAAACGGTATTTGTGTGAATGATTCATGTTGTAGCCTAAAATACACTTTCCTAACACAAAGCTTGAAAGTTTTAGTTGTTGTTTTATTTTAGAGATGGTAAAGGTCAACAGAATTAGCTATGATGCTCTGTTAACATATAATCATCCTTTTTAAGGGTTTGAGATTTTCCTATGACATGCATTATTGTGTGGTCTCTTAGTCAAACACAGAAATTCACACTGTAATTATTCCTCTTCTGTGGCTTCATTATGGGCTATCTGAGTCATTTGTTTAGCCATTGATAAACTACAGACTGAGAAGAGCCTTTATCTGGTTCTATGCAAAACAGCCCTGCTGTTTGGAAACGCACCCATTGATAGTATATCAGTGTGTCGTCACCACCTTAGCTTTTAGCTTAGCATTAAGATCAAGCTATGATTTGAGTTTGGTTGCCATATCAAGTCTTTATAACGTGATGTTTTGCATAGGTTCTTTTAACCATTTGTGTACTGTAGCATCCTTTTACACCTCACTGTTATGTCTCTCTCTTCAGGCTGTTAGCTGCTACGATGCCCTCATCCTGAAAGCAGAAGGGAAAGTGGACCCAGACATTTTCTGTCAGCTGGGCCACTTCAACCTGCTGCTGGAGGACTATCAGAAAGGTGAGAGTCTCTATCTGTAGATCCTCCTGCTTCTTGTGTTTCTACCTGGCCCCCGTTTCTTCCTAAATCTCATTATTTCCTGATCTTCTTATCTGACTTTATTACTGTGTGAAAGAGCTTCATGGTATCAGTTGCAATTGATATTTAATAAATACTGTCACAATCTGAACCGTCCTATAAAAAGCATTTATTAGTTTGGATGTTATTATCATTATTAAACGTTTAATCGTAGACTATCTTAATCAGATGCCAGTTTTTAAAAGGTAGTGTTGAGCCCTGTGTGATTTATAAAGTCCACTTTGTGGAAGCTTACCCATGAAGAATAGCATGAAGACTTGCTCGATAGTTTTCCATTAGAAGTAATTCAGTCTGTGCTGTTGTTGTTTTGATAACACTCCTAAAAAACAGCTGACAAATGTTGCTCGTTGGAGAGAGTTAAAGTGTAGCTTGATTATCTTGAGCATTTAACATGTCACTAACTGTTCCTTGTCTTGTGTTTCTCTCCTTTCTGTGTCACATCTCAACATTTTCCCAGCATTATCTGCATACCAGAGGTACTTCAGTTTACAGTCGGACTACTGGAAGGTGAGTTTACTCGATTCGACATGATATACAACAGTGAATATTACTGGCACTGTGTCTTGAGAAGCCGCAATCTTCTTTACTGGCATTTTTATACTCTGCTGTTTGTTGGCAGGACTCAAAAGGTTTGAGCCAATGCCTGACATCATCTGAGCCCAACATGTTTGGTTTAAAAAACACTTATTTCTACAGTCAGACATCCTGTTATTCAAAGCACAGAAACCAACACTTGCTTTTCATCCCCGTCAGACTTGCAGCCATCCTCACTTGTTGCTTTTAAGTGTTAGTCTAGTCTTCAGAAAGGGAAACACAGCATTATATAAGCCAGTTTAGCTTGGTAAACTACTTGTTAAAGGTCATTGTTCTGGCGCAGTGACCTTAAACTGGTTCCCTTTAATGCAATGTTCACCCAGTGTAAATGTAAACATCATCGGCCCCTCCTAAAGCTGCAACTCGACAACGTGATGCTTTAATTGTTAAACTACAAAGTGACCATGAAATCGTTTAATTGTACATGCAAAGCACCAAGTGGACTCTTACAGTATGTAATGTTTTGATAAGCGTTTGCTGGTGAAGCAAAGAGTTCTGTGTTTGCAATAAATAAAAAGATGTTAGCCAACAGATTGAGCTTGTTATGCTAAACCTTAACCATGGAAAGTAGTTGAGGCTACAATTGGCTCAGATATGTCCTGCCGCTTGCCTGTGACGTTGAAAGTGAGCTGATGTTAGCTTGAAGTAGTTGTCGTCGCCACCGAAGAAGGATCGCCCCTGACGTCGTTTTTGAACTTGTGGCTTTCGCGGCATTCCTGCAGAAACCTAAGGCTTGTAGAGTGCATGAAGACCAGGCTACTAAAACCCAGTCCGTCTGATAACTTGAGACAGACTGCTGCTGTAGCAGTGGCTGAGCTTTGGTGGTTGGTGTTGTATTAAAGCTACTGTTTTGCTGAACTCCTGTAGGGTTATCAGGCACACCTCGGTCATACCTGATAAAACAGTGTGCTTTCAGGACCTGTGTGTCTTAACGATGCTTTGTAGGGCGATGTTAATAGGAGCAGTGTATAAAATAACACTACTTTTATTAATCCCCTAGTGTTAGGAGCAGTGGGCTGCCATATGTACGGCGACTTGCTCAGGGACACCGCGGTAGCACTTGGTCTTTCGGAGACTTGAACTGGTGACCTTCCAGTTCCCAGGGACTGTGTATGTTGAAGTTCGCAACAGCGTTGTCTCCACCATCATGCCCAATTTCACTTTATATTGTAGTGTGTGTTATTAATTGATCAGTTGAGTGATGGTTTTGTTTGGCCCTGATACTTTATACACCTTAAGTTAACTCGGCTATATAGCATTTAGCTTAACTGCTTCTTGTACAGTGGATCTTTCAAGGTTTCAGTTTTATTTGCAGGAATATTTCCCCCAGTTTAAATGGCCCCCACTTGATTTCATATAGCCTGGAGTTAAATGGTCCGATCAGCTGTGATGTGACAGCGTCCAGCCTGTCCTCTGCAGGCCCTCGGTGTGGATGAATGAGCTCGTCTTAGTTTGATGTTTCCCTGTTTGGAGTGGCCATTAGACAGAGGTGCTGAGAGCTGGATAGTGATTAGACCTGACAGCTCTGGGCTCTTCAGCTTTGCAGGTCTCCACAGTGCATTGAGGGTGTGAGGGCCAACCCTCGGCAGGCTTTTTCTGTAGCAGTGGTGACGTAGAATAGACTGAGTTGATGAGGTTGACCATGTAAGGCTCTAAGTGGGCTCCTAACGGGAAAGATGTGTCCAAACCAATGATGTTAATCATGGAAAAGCATAGAGAGCTGCAGGAATGACTCCTGAAAGCAAGAAATGAGTCAGCATTTTACCACTTACTGTCCCTTAGTCTCAATGTCAATGGTTTTCTGAATGTATTTTTGGTTGTTAGCCTGAAACAAGGTCTGTGTTTAACACCTTTAGCTTAGCGGTGTTGACGTGAAGTCATGTGACCGTGCTGTAGTTCCTTTATAGCCCAACATTAGCCTCCTTTAGCTTAGCAGTGGTGACGTGGAGTCATGTGACCGTGCTGTAGTTCCTTTATAGCCCAACATTAGCCGCCTTTAGCTTAGCGGTGGAGACGTGAAGTCATGTGACCGTGCTGTAGTTCCTTTATAGCCCAACATTAGCCTCCTTTAGCTTAGCAGTGGTGACGTGAAGTCATGTGACCGTGCTGTAGTTCCTTTATAGCCCAACATTAGCTTCCTTTAGCTTAGCAGTGGTGACGTGAAGTCATGTGACCGTGCTGTAGTTCCTCTATAGCCCAACATTAGCCTCCTTTTAGCTTAGCGGTGGAGACGTGAAGTCATGTGACCGTGCTGTAGTTCCTTTATAGCCCAACATTAGCCGCCTTTAGCTTAGCGGTGGTGACGTGAAGTCATGTGACTGTGCTGTAGTTCCTTTATAGCCCAACATTAGCTTCCTTTAGCTTAGCAGTGGTGACGTGAAGTCATGTGACCGTGCTGTAGTTCCTTTATAGCCCAACATTAGCCTCCTTTAGCTTAGCGGTGGTGACGTGAAGTCATGTGACCGTGCTGTAGTTCCTTTATAGCCCAACATTAGCCTCCTTTAGCTTAGCGGTGGAGACGTGAAGTCATGTGACTGTGCTGTAGTTCCTTTATAGCCCAACATTAGCCTCCTTTAGCTTAGCGGTGGAGACGTGAAGTCATGTGACCTGTGCTGTAGTTCCTTTATAGCCCAACATTAGCTTGTTACTTGTGCAAAATATAATTATGCTGTGACCATTGATTGTCTTTTTTGGTATTTATGTTCATATCAATATGTAATATGTTGGGCAAACTGTTCACTCTCACAGGTACAGGTTTGTTACACTCAATGTGTCAATGAAGAAGTCTAGTACTGCTTTTTGTAACAATGTCCTATTCTTTTTTCAGAATGCTGCCTTTTTATATGGCCTCGGCATGGTTTACTTCCATTTCAACGCTTTTCAGTGGTAAGTGCTTTTTACAAGACAGATTTCTTTTCTTCATTGCATGCATCGCAGTCGCCAATTTTATGTTGATTTTGTTTCTTTCTTTGTGTTTTAAAATCTGGGTGGTTAATCAAAGATTTTGTCCCTCTGTGGGTTTGATACAGCATTGGATCCAGATTGTGTTTAGCGTAGCACAAACATTGCAAATAGAGATATATGCTAGCATTACTTCTTTTAAAGGTGGTTTTAATTCATTGAAAGCCATCATAGTTATGTGTTTACTAACTGGTGTACCACTTCTGCGGAAACTGAATGAACCAGCATGGTTTCATTGCACATGAGGCCCAATTTAGTTTAAATGTCATCATCTGTGTGCACATTGTGTGGTGTTAATTGCGGAATGGACATTTTTTTTTTGGCTAGGCTCCAATGCATATTCTCCTTTAGAAACTCAAAGTAGAGAAGCAACAGGTAGAGCTAGAAGCTGAATGCTACAGGTGAGCTCTCTTCAGGGTTCTTGTGCAGGACATGATATTTAAGTTTGTACTCGTGATTGTTTTTGTTCTGTGCAAACATTTAGATTCCTCATACCCTTAATTATGGCTGCGTTCCATTCCAGTGAGCCAGCGTGCTCTGTTTTTCTTCCTGCTTAGAGTTGATGTGTTTATGAAGTGTAGTGTTGAGGCATCCATTGCACAATAAATGGTTGCAAAACAGTAGCAGGGAAATGTGTGTTGTGTGGCAGATCTTATTGTGACAAATGCACACACTGTAGTGTTCTCAGATGAACCCTCTAACCAAGTGAACAGATGAAAGAGGCTCCGTATGTCACGCTGTGGCTCGGCATCATCTCGCTTCCCATGCTACCTTAAGGGATGATTTTCTGCTGCTTAAGCTACCACAATGAGACTACTAGTTGGTCTATTCTCTCAGTTTAAGCTCGGCTTTTAAAGGTTCAAAGCCATGTTGGTATTATTACCTCCCTGTAATGTTTGTTCTTTTTCTCAATGATCTGCTGATTGATTTCTAGATTCGTAGTTTGGTCTATAAATATTGGAAAGAAAGTGGAAAGAATCCATCCAAGGAGATGTATTTAAAGCAACAGTATGTAATAGTTCTTCCTTTTTAAATAACGTTGATGCCACGCTTACATTTAGACTTGTAAACAGGAGAATATTGTCTCTCTAAGTCTTACTGGTTACCAGGGTTTACAATCTCCTCCTAGTAGAGGTGTGTAATCCTTTGAGGCTCTAGGGTGTTTTGGGGTGACACTGGATCATATTTTACGGACAGTTTCCCCCCTTATGTCCCAACCCTCCGCGAATAACAGTCTCCTGATGAACAGAGTTACTTGTTCTTGCTAAAGTATCGCACCACGTTAGCTGTTAGCTCAGTTAGCTGTTAGCTCAGTTAGCTGTTAGCTCAGTTAGCTGTTAGCTCTGTTAGCTGTTAGCTCAGTTAGCTGTTAGCTCAGTTAGCTGTGCTGCAAGGACAGGGAGCTTGAATCACCAGAGCATGTGTTAATACCACTAGCAATGAAAGGGAGGATTGCTGGTGGGAGCCACATCAGTTTTGTGCCAGAAACAGAGGCAGGTGGCTAACTGAACTGGGTTAGTAATATCAGCTGAGTTTCTATTTCTTGCGTATGGCACTTGCTTGATGTTTAGCTGGGTTAGCTATGAAGGAAAAGGGCAATTTGTGATGTTTCATAGGTGATGTACTCATAACAAAAGCACGTGTAACACTAAAGCTGTTCAGTCTGGAAATGTAGGGATGCTTAACCACAAAACTACCACTTGATTCATGTCTCTTTAAATGTCTGCAATTTTTACATGCAAAATGACATACATGATTCATTGTTTTTTTTAAATAGTCGACAAAAATCATTCTTTAGTCCACTTATAGCTGCAGTTCAAACTAGATTCCTACTATTTAGCTAGTTTGCTTGCAGAACTACTCAGAAAAAGAGAGCATTCCAGTATTTTTCTTGTTTTATTGTCCAGACGGACCTTATTTTTTACCCACTGGGGCTCGGTTCCTCGTGGGACTCGTGCTGTCAGACGTCGGCTTTTAATCAAACAGATTTATTTTGGAATTACACCGTGTGCATTGAACCCAGCCTCTCCGTCCCACTGGGAGCAGAGAACCACAGACGGGCTCCCTAACAGCCTTTTACTTGTAGCTTTAGGAGCTACGATTGGCTAGATCATATTCACCAGCTTCTTTTTATTACATTAAGCCTGTACAGAGTGACGGGTCAACATTTCATTACTCTGCCACAGCACAGTCACACACGCACAGTTTTATTATTGAAGTCTGGCAGCTTAATAAGGGGACTTTTTATTGTATTTGATTGCTATTGAACTTGTCATCTTGTCTCTGATTCTCACTGTTGGCTCTTTGACATGGATAGAGCCAACTGTTTGCTTTTCCTGTAGCTTGAGCTCTTATTAAATATCTTGGGATTGTGCACATTTAAGACCATAATGATGCATTAGTTGTATCTTCCATTTCATTTCCCATTGAAGCCGTTTTTTCCTGCTAATTTCACATGTGAAAACCTTAGTTCTGGTTCTGATCTGAGACACTTTGACTCCTCCAGTTTCTGACACCTTCCTGCACCTCTCTTGGCTTGCCGTCAACCACCTCCTCCTCCTCTTCCTCCTCTTCAGTTTTTCCTGCTCCCCCTCGTCAATGACCTTGACGGCCTCCAGTGTTGTGGCCCTGCCAAGTTTGAGTGTCCCCGGCTCTGAGGCCCGGGAATGTGTTAATGGGGGAAGGGAGGGTGTCCTGTTGGGTTTGCCAGGATGGATTACGTCAGTGTGAGGCCCACAGGAATGCTGAGCTGTCAGATGGTGAATGTTTCTGGGCTGGAGAGGCGTTCAGACCAAATATTCAGCTTTTTATAGTGTATATACTGTGTTAATTTCATGCAGAATACATCGAGACGCTCGAGTGATGCCATCATGTTTTATGATACTGTTCGGACTTCCAAAAACACTGCATTATGGCCTCAACAAGGATCCCTGTTAGCTTTAGCATGAGCTATTCTTCCTGGGGTCCACACACATGCAGCCAAACACACATTTTATTTATGCATTTTGTATTATCACATGCAAAGATCTGGGGAGCTTAGTAGTGCAATTATGGATGTTAGTCAATGTGAGAACGGAGATGCATGAAAAAAAGTTGACCTTTTACCCAGATTTTTTGCATATGTCATTTCTTTATTTAATAGTAGACAGTTTTCCTTATATTAAAATATGTAAAGTCATACCATAACATTGCTTTCATTATCACATATCATTGAATAGTATTAGCACAGATTTTATTTCCCAGATTGTTGCCAAAACACAAGGCTAGTGTCACGGTTAATCGCATCTAAAACAAGCTTTGCCCAGGACAATATTACTGTAGAAATATCCCGCACATCTTCTGCCATAAATCTCAAATACTACCCCAAAATGCATCCTCATAATGGAGCTAGATGTTGTGTTCTTTGGCTGGCCTTTTCCCTGAAGATCTGCAGTTGTTTTGCTGCCCTTTCCCAAGGAAGCAGTATTCCTCCGCTCATCGTTTGGCTGCCATACGCCGCGTGTCACAACCGATCCTGTCCAAGCATTCTCACTATGGATCCTGCCAGTGAGGGAGGAGAGGGGGAACACTGAAGGAGATAAACGGGGAGGAGGCCGGGGGCAATGAGTTCAGTTGTGGGGGGGGGGGCACAGGGGCTTCATGCTGACATGCTATTGTTGTCATAGCTACACAATGAGTGGGTTTAATAGAAGTGGGTTTCTCTCCGTAGACGAGTTAATTTCAGTTTTATTAACAGGAGTTTATTGCTAACGCGACAGAAGTGTTTCAGCTCTTATCTGGCACATGCTTCCACATCAGAAGACAGCGGTCAGAGAGCGGATAAACTCTGCCGACACGACGCCACTCATTTCAAACGTCCACCATAAAGTCCGTCGGTGCTGAAATATCAAACAAATGTCCCGGTTTTACTCTAACGTTTCCCAACAAGCTGTCCGAGGTAGAAGAACCTCCTGGTTACTTTCTTTTTCATTAAAAACATGTAGTTAGTTAATGACGTTGATTCTTGTAGTTGACCTAACATACGCTCTTGTTTAAGTGAAGGTTCTCCGTGTATGCAGACGACATTACTATTGAATGAGTACATTTGAAAAGAACGGCCTGTATCTTTTTCCCCTTAAAAAAACAAAACAAGACAGTGGTTTTTTGTCGATTTCTAAGACATCTAGCTGATATATTTCCCATCATGCATGCACGTATCATCCATCTCTTCAGTCATTGAGGTTAAATAACTGACAGCTGGTCGTTGGGGAAGAGGACACTGAATCTCCCAGTTAAAGCTCCTCATCACGGTTAGAAGCTTATCATCGGAAAAGCCCTGCATCAAGACTTCAGGGATTTGACGGCTGGGAAGTAATTCAGACTGGGAAGCTAACATTAGCTCAAGCAGCTAAAAATAGTGCTGAGTCAGCCATTACATCTACTCTGAAGCTCTCTTGTCATCCAGGTTTGGAAGTTTTAAACTGAGACAGAAGAAAAAACATAGAAGCATAAACCTTCATTTTCCTTTTCAGTGTTTTGTGAAGCAAAGTCTTTCCTCTACTTGTTTTATTTATCTAGTTGCATGTCCATTACCTTCATCCCATCACTGTGAAGCGTTGAGGAGCCCACACAGAGCAGCCTCACTTCTTTACCTGGGGCCACGCTCGTTGGCAGGCAGCTCCGCCTTCCATATTTGCATATTGAAATTCAACTGCAACACAGGCAAAATTAAAATAACGACAACTCTTTTTAAAGCCTGCTTTGAATGCAAATGCCTGTGTTCAGATGTCATTATCCAAATAAGGTTTCCAGATACAGATCTCATGTGGACACCAGGTGAGAATCAGGAGTCTCACAAGTGGAAATGACTCCAATTGTTAATTAACAGTGTTTGATGTTAACATCTACATGACAAATAAACTGAGATCTTTGTCATGATTATCTTAAAAACTATAATTATCATACAGCGTTATCACCATAAGGATCTCACATGTCTTATAGCACTCTAGTATCTGCCTTTTGTCCTTGTGTTTTATCTGTAGACCGTGCAGCCACACGCTTTTAGTTATATACGTCTTATTTCTGTATTGAGTCATTAATACGTTATGTTTTGACGGATTACTTCAAAGCAATTCGTTTCAGTTCTTTGCCTTTTATGGACGATTTTGTGACTTTTTTGATAAACTGAACAAACCTTTATGTCAACAACTATGATGTCAGTAAGATTTGGTTAGGTCAGAGCTATTGGATATTACATACATCAACTCGGGTGTGCAAAATAAACTTCTGGTTGTAAAATTGAAGTTGTGTAATTATCCGTACCAGCCATGGGAAACAGAAGCAGGTAATTATTGATATCAAGCATTCCTGTTTTGCATGCGTTTAACTACTCTGTTAGCCAGATAAGAAGTCTGATTGGGTACCTTTTGCATTAACATGTTAATCTAATTTAGCTCTAGTCCTGCGAAGAGGTTGGTGTCTGACGCTCCATTTGACACCATCTTCATATTTCTTGAGTCATTATACAGAGATATTGTTTTCTGGAGACACTTTAAGACGTTACGGGGAAATTTGCAGTTTGGTTTCAGGGCGCCCACAGTTTTACTAAACCCTGGTAAAGAAACTGCATCCTGTTGCTTTAATGTGGCCCTGACTATCTGGAGATGCATTTGCACCTTCTGGTTAGAAAACCTCTCAAAGCACCTCTGGGGATTGTTTTAAAAATGGGTACTAAGAGTCTTATGATGTCTGACACCTTTTCACAGTCATCTTAAGTATCAATAGTGACATTTGGTGTCTGGTGGGTGCTTGTGAAACCACCTCTGAGTAAAAGTCATGTTCTCTGTGGTAGTACAATGAGTGTAGAAGTGATACCTGCAGAAGGTGGATCAGTTTCAGTTTCTAAAGTGATATTAATCTCAATATTGTCTCTCTTTATTAACCGCTCTCTGTTTCTGTGTATTTCCAGGGCGATCAAGGCGTTCCAGGAGGTGCTCTACGTCAACCCCAGCTTCTCCAGAGCTAAAGAGATCCACCTGAGACTGGGACTCATGTTTAAAGTCAACACAGACTACGAGTCGAGCTTAAAGGTAAGACTAAGGGGGTTGGAAATCATGTCGTTGTGTTTGCTTTTGGGTTCAGATCACGGCCGGGTCAAAGAGGGTCTGATAACCCGCTTTAGAAGCTGCTATGAGTTCCCTTTCATCAACATATCCTGTGTCTGTTTCAAGGTTATAAAGGAGTGTGATGTACGTCACGATGGGTGCAATGATTTATCTTTGGACTGATCCATTGAATATATATTACCCGGTTGAAACAAAACCCTGGATATGCAATGCATTGAATCAAGGGGATTGTAAAATAAATACTTCCTGAAATGCATGTCAGGCTCCACCCTATTTGTGGGGATTTTTTGGCTATGATTTTTGTCTGATATTTCAATTGGAATACGATTACCGGAATTGGAGGGATTGATCGTTTTTGCATTGTCATTCTCATTTTTACAGGATCTCTACAAAACAAAACCTTTTGAGGCGTCTGTATAATAAAATGCAAGAACATCAATGCAATTCTGCAGTCTGGATGTTGCTCAGTCCACCGTTGATGACATTTCCAATAATAATGCAGCCTTTGTAGTATCACAGAATTGAGCTGTAGCTTTGGACTTGGAGTCGTCGTCCTCCAATCTGTGTGTGTCTGTGTTTATCCTCCTGAGCATCTATTTTAGAGGCGTGTACACGAGTGAATGTGTGTGTGAATGCAGTTATTTAATAACAAGGATGACCTTGCTTTTGCAAAGGACCAGAGAAACCATTTAAACCTGAAAGTGTGCCCTCTGATCCGTAACCCCTTTATTTACAATGCTTAATGTGCATGTTGTGCTGCCCTTAAGGAACCTAACAAGGTGTACTTTTACCCAGCATATGTTCCATTACTATTTTACACTCCTGTCCTGCAGTCTTTGTAGATCTCAGTTTAAATACTGAAGAAACACGCCCCGTTTCCTCTTTCTACTCTTGAGTGAACAGCATTATCAGGGGATCATTTTTCACTCCTGCAGTCTGCATTGTAAAGCTGCTGTCTGGTCTTAGACAGTCCTTCCTTCCTTCCTTCCTCTCTGCTCCTCAGAGGAACAAAGGCTGCAGGATCCTCTGTGTGCTGACCCCTGTGAGATTCAGCTGCTCCTGACTCCCTTGATGGAAACACTGATATCTGATCCTGGGCTTTGTCCCACTACAGACTTACAGTCACAGGAATTTCTATCATGCATACTTTTGAGGGTTGCAGACAGGGCTGGCCAAGCATGGAGCTGTGTCTTCCCTCGGTGCACTGTGAACACCTTTGCAGTGTGTGTAGTGTTGGGTTAAATCGAACGTGCACGCTGTACCCTCACAGGAAGTGACGATCACCGCTGTTAGCAAGCAACGCTATCATTCGCGGTACCAATTCAGTGCCGATTGCTCAATTAACACAATTTGATTAAAGTGGTCTCCTTCTCTGACTCCACAGAAGTGATTAATTGGACTAAATTGGGTGTTTTATCGTCATTAAATCAACTAAACGCTTCCTAACTCGCTATTTCTTAGAGCTACTTCTACACGAGTTGATATGAAATTGATGGAGAGCGTAATTGCAACGCTATAGTTGTGGATTGTACGTGTTCAAGAAGAGTGTGTGTGTGTAGGAAATGAGGCAGTGTGTGTAAATCTGTGTGTTAAAGCGTGTGCTGGTTCAGTATTGAGCTGCACGTGCTGCACGTCCTCACTTTATCTCTGAGGAGCCCCTCCCTCTTCAGTCTGGATCGTTGCCAGCTGCACACACGCGCACACACACGGCTGCCCCACTTCTCTACAGGGATGGTGTGTGTGCACGTTAGAAGAGCAGTGATTGAATAAAGGTAGGAGAGGGAGGGATGAGAGAAAGGAACATAAAGGAAGAGAATGTAGGATGCTGGTCCCATAATGCTCCCTCCTCATTTATCCTTCTCTCCTTTTGAGCACATTGGCCAGAGCAAGAGGTTTTAAATGTCTCATTTGTCCTTCCAAACCCTAGCGATATTCACTTTAGTATGACAAACCGAGAAGAGCAGGATGTTTCCATATTAGAGCCTCTGAAAACAGCATGTCCTGACACCAGGAAAAAAGCCTTTAGATATGAATGAACTAAATAGTCTTTTTAATAAAAGTGATTGATAGTCATGTAATTGTTGCAGCTCTGCTTCAGCAGCAACACAACCAATATATATGGCAATAGCAGCCAGGTTTGACATTCAATCACATCTACCTTTTACTCTTTACCCATAATATGCACATCCGGCTGCAACTAATGCCTCCTTTCATTGATTGATATGCCAATTCATTGCCAGATCAATCAGAAAAGTTTCCTTGAAGTCCAGACTGATGTCTTTAAATGCCTTTATCCATTTATTTACCTTTATATGATATAAAACGGGTACGTGCATGATGCGTCCATTTTTGAGAGGTTTAAAACTGCATTTTCTGATGTTTCTTGCATCAAAAAAAACAACCAATGATCATTTAGTTAAAGATGCACCCATAGGATAACTTTCAGCTCCACCAGGACAGGGCTGATTCCCTCACTAGCTGCTAGTTCAGCCAATGAGAGGAGGAGGAAGCAGAGAGTGTGTGTGTGTGTTGGTAAGGTGATGAGTCGGCTGTCTCTGCTGAGCCGTGCAGAGCTTTGAGGTGTGTGTGTGTGTGTGTGTGTGTGTGTGTGTGTGTGTGTGTGTGTGTGTGTGTGTGTGTGTGTGTGTGTGTGTGTGTGTGTGTGTGTGTGTGTGTGTGTGTGTGTGTGTGTGTGTGTGTGTGTGTGTGTGTGTGTGTGTGTGTGTGTGTGTGTGTGTGTGTGTGTGTGTGTGTGTGTGTGTGTGTGTGTGTGTGTGTGTGTGTGTGTGTGTGTTCCAGTTTTGAGGTATTGTGTGTCATCTCTCTGCGCTCTCCACTGCAGCCGTCTGCTGAATAGTAATCAGTGACACCAGGATAGGAGAAGGAGGGGGGGGGAGAGAGGAAGGAGGATAGCAGGAAAGAGAGGGGGAGGCGAGACAGGAGGAGGGAGGGAGGGAGAGAGAAGGAGGGAGGAATGCCAAGCTGACAATCCTGCTGCATTATCTGCCTGGTGGCAGAGCAAGTGTGAAAGACAAGGAAGGGAAGGATAGCAGATCTACAGGAGGATGGGGATGTGCCTGCAATATAGGTAATGCATTTCTGTGTGTGTGTGTGTGTGTGCGCTGACATTTAGGCATGTGTGTCTGATGTTCATAGCATAAAAGGAGTCTATTTTAAGCAAGGTGTGTGTGTGCAGCTCCATTGATATCTGCCTTGAAGCGATTCTCTCTCCTCCTCTGAAATGCCGCCCGGTCGCCCGGTGCAGTACAGCGTGTTCTCTGCCTCTCTGAGCTGCAGTTCCTCCTGTGTGTTTCCAGGATGTGATGCAGAGCTGGGAGTTTTTACTGACCCAGATAAGAGGACGTGTCTCTGCCAGTGTCCGTTTTTTAAAGTGCTTGACGTCGTGTGTGGCTTCACGCTGCAGCTTTTATTAGCTGCAACAGAACCTGTCACCTTGGATCCACCTATGGGTGCCTGAGGACTCCCTGTGCACCCTAACAGGAGCAGACACCTCGCTTGGATTCTGAGATTTTCAGTCCATCCAGTGCTGCACGTTAAATTGAAATCTAAATTGCGATAGTTTTGAAATGGCAGGAGGCACAGTACTTGTTAAAAGGCTCAACAGGATCTGAATGAAGCAATTGCTTATCTTTTCCTAAATCCTGCAGACCTGTTATCCTCTCAGGTGCATTCAGGAGTATCTAACTCAGCTTTGCACACTTTAAGTACACTAAAATGAAACATGAGACAGGAAAGTAGTGCCTATTGCCATGTCAACATCAGAGCTGCAAACGATTAGTCAATTAACAACTAGTTTATTGACAGAAAAACACATTTTAAGGTATTTCTTGATGCACAAATCTAATAGATTGACCTTAAAATGGGATGCTTTTCTGTTTCTATATCAACAAAGTGACATGGTTATGTTTAACACTGACATCAGGGATCACCTTGGACTTATAGGAACTGAATTGAACTTTTTTTATTTACAGTTTTCTGATTACAAATCATCGCTCAACACAGTCTTCCTGCTCCCTCTGTTCAGGGGCTTGCAGGAGTATCTTTGTCTTGCACATTTCTGATGCAACACTCTGAAACCTTATGCTGTTTTTCCGTAAACAGCGACCATGCATACAAAATACATCTCAAATAGAGCTCATTTGTGCAAGATTTAGCATTTAGTTCCTTTCCATCTGCAGTTCCTGAGGTCAGAATCATGGCTTACTGCCATGTCAACATCAGAGCTGCAACGCTAAGTCAGATGAAGTTCAGAGAGTAATGATGGGTTGCTACTTGGAGAATTGATTGACACTTTTTAATGCAGTTTCCAGCCTCTCAAATACGGGGATTTCCTCCTTTTTTCTTCCAGATATCTCATTAAAGTGAATATATTTGGCTTTCGGAGAGACGATATTACCTTGGACTTTTAGAAACAAAGATGGACATTTTGAGTTTTTTCTGACATTTTAAGGAGAAAGAAGAGTCAGTTATGAAAAGCTTTCTTCTTTATCCATTCAGGAGCTTGTGGGGGTTTCTTTGTTTGCACATTTCTGATGCACTACAGTCGAACAGGAGGTCAGAATATGTCCGCTCATCACCAAGAGCTGTAACAATTGGTCAATAATCGATAAGTGCATAGACTGATGTATAAAAGCTTGATTATATATCAATTATTTGAGTAAAGAGTGTTAGAAAAAGGCAGTTTTCAGCCTCAAAGTCCTGCTTTCCTCTCTTTAGTTCTTAATAAAGTGGTATCTTTGTGCCTTGGACTGAAAATATAAGACATTTAAAGACATCACCTTGGATGCTGGGAAATTGCAATGGGAATTGTTCACTTGTTTTTAGACATTCATTGAGAATATGAATCAGTAATGGCAATAAATGTTCATCGCAACTCTAGCCAACATGTGAGGGAGGTGAGGAAGTTGTATTGCAGCTCAAAGGGGGGTCAGGAGTCAGAAGAGGAGTCCCTGAGAGCGCCTCTGTAGCTGTGTGATGCGTTCAGGGGCTAATCGGTCCATTGACCCAGGTTGAAATATTAGCTGGGAGCATGCCACGCCTCGGCAGCCAGACTAAGCCTCGACAGACATCTGTCTTACCCGGCACCTGTCCTCACTTCACACGATGGGATCAGATGCAACCGCTGGATTTCAGCAATGTGTCGCCTCGTTTGACTCGAGGAGGGAGGGATGGATGGAGAGAGGAGGATATTTAATGGTTCTCAGTCTCCTGCAGGGTTCATTCATGGCTTTATATTGTAGTAAAGCAGATAGAAGCAGAACTGTTCCTGGTTTCTCTGCATCCAAGTTTATATATTTCTGGTTCTGCTTGATAATAAAATGCTCGTTCTGTTTCCTCTCTGCAGCATTTTCAGCTGGCTTTGATCGACTCCAATCTCTGCACTTTGTCCAAAGCTGAAAGTAAGTCCCATCAGTTATAATTAGCTCATGCTGCTGCTGGGTAATGCGATACTAGATTTGATGCAGCGGCCTGTCAGCTGTTAATAACACACACTACACACACACACACGTCTTTAAGGACGCAGGAATATTTCTGCAGAGCAGTTTTTCCTCTCCGCTGACGTTCCCCTGCTGACTCTAACCGAGACTGGGGTTGCCAAGGAGACGGTACATGAAGAGAGAGAACTGGAAGTGCTTACACACACACACAGACACACACAGACACACACACACACACACACACACACACACACACACACACACACACACACACACACACACTCTGGGGATACTGTCCCACTCCCCCTCCCATCTGCACTCCATACTGTTTGCAATCTGTCCCCACTGAGCTCCACGGGTTGACTCTGTAGTATCCAGGATTTGTTTAGACCCTCTTTTTGACCTGTATATATCCTAATATACACATTTATGTTTTCTATTATGGTGGGTGCATCTTTACTTAAACTCCTCATCTTAATAGAACTATTTTAACCCTATTTTTTTATCTTTTTACGAGACATTTTTACTCTTAACTTCTTGTATTTGTTTTTGTTTGGAACAAATTTCACAAACCAAATTCCCCCGGGATAAAAAAAAAGTTCCTAATTTATCTTATCTTTCTGTTTTTTCCTCCACAGTTCAGTTCCACATTGCTCATTTGTATGAGATCCAGGTAAGCAATCCTATTTGTACAAATTCTCTTTTATTATATTGTTGTAATTGAACAACCTCTCAGATAGGGTCTTTGTTGTAGACCGCTCTGGAGGGAAAACCCAACATTGTCTCTCATTCTTTCTGAAGGTTTTTGTTATTTTGTCAGCTCTTACTGTGTATTTCAGAATACATTGAACCTACTAAAATGACCACCTGTGTGTTGCACCATTTACACCAGTGATTTATTACATTTAGCCTCCCATTCCCGTGCTGGTTTGAATGTAATAATGCATGCACAAGTCCCAGTAGCATTCTTTTTTATATACCTATGTATTAACAAGTAAACGAGTAAGGTAGGTGATGAGCCTGAGATGCTCGGCACTAGTTGAAGCTTCTTAGTCCTTAAGTTGAGTTGAGTGGAAGTGATCATTGATATGTTTCAGTGTGTGTCCTCCGTCTGCAGGACGTCATTAGTGGAGGCAGGAAGGAGCCGCTCTGTCATTTATGTTCCCTGAGTGTCTGTGTTTACCCCGTGGTGTCTTTATGGTGTGCAGACAGGAAGATGCTCGGACCAGACAAGGAGTGTGTGCATTCGACCACACACACACACACACACACACACACACACACACACACACACACACACACACACACACACACACACACTTGCAGCTCCATGGTCTGTAGGCCGTGTTTGAGCTGATAAGGAGAACATTCAGTCTGAGGACACACACACACACTCACTCACCTCCACGAACGGGTTCAGAACCAAGGTCAGCGAGGTCGGCGAGTTAAAACAAACACTGGGCTCACCTCCGACCAGATCAGGTTTCCCCAAAACACAAAGCGTGCGCGCACACACACACTTAAACCTGCCAGACGTGTTGAGTCTGGCCTGTCCTCTTCTTCGCTGACCCTCCCCCGTGTGTGTGTGTGTGTGGGGCTGGGCATTACGAGTGTGAGGAGGTCTTAAGACTCTTTGTGTCCGTCCAGAAAGAACCATAAAACCCTGACCCTCCTGTCTGGCTCTCAACTCTTCGTCCCCTCGTTTTTCTCTCTCCCCCTGCAGAAGAAATACAGAGCGGCGAAGGAAGCGTATGACAGTCTGCTGCAGACGGAGAGTCTTCCTGCTCAGGTGAAGGCGACCACTCTGCAACAACTGGGTGAGTGTCCTCCGCTCTTATTGGCTCATACTGTCCTCTGCACATGTGGAAATGTGTGTGTATGGCTTCAGGAAGTGATCATGCATAATACTGTAATGTTTAGGGAGGAATTGCATCATGCTGTGGATTTGTGGTCATCTCTTATTTCACATAGTTTCTGCCGGCTTTCAGAGCGTGTGTGTGTGTGTGTGTGTGTGTGTGTGTGTGTGTGCGCTGCAAACAGAGCATTGTTTTCTGCTGCTCCCTTCCCCCACACTGTCCACACACATGCCCCCAAGTGCAAATTGCATGTGTGTTTTTGCTAACTAACATGAAGCTACACACACGTGCATATCACTCCGTCGTGTTGGATTGATGTTTGAATTTCTATTTCAATAACTGTTCTGTGAGTCATCAAGTAGTGTAATACAAAAACACCAGTGTAGCCTCATGCTTATGTGCACAAACACAGGCATTAAACACAATTAACTGACAGAAAAAAAGCTGCGAAGCATTCACCTTTTTATTTAAGACATTGAATTTCTAAACTAGGATTAAACGTTGAACCTTTTCGATACAAAGAAGGCGTTCATGACAGTCCTGTAGCAAAAGAGAGGTGATGCAGCTGGTGTTTTCATGCCTTTTGCATTCTCTCTTAAGTGTCTTAAGTGTCAGCCTGTAAACATATGCAATGCTTTGTAAAGTAGGATGCTTGAGGATGCAGGTCTGTCTTCAGAGCAACAGTCAGCTGCTTTTGGCTGAAATTAAAGGGTAGCTTTCCAGATTCAAACACACTTCAATGTAACGCTGTAGATCTACAGTGTTGTGCATGTACTGCATTATTCTGCTGAACTGTGAGAGGGTGTTTAGTACCTGTTTTCAAATATGAGGAAGCTCCAATTGTGTATCAGAGGATCATTTCTTCTGGTGGTTTCTCTGAAATTGTAGGCAGTGCTTTGAGACAGAAGGGTTTGCTTTTGTGCAGATGCATCAACTACTCTTTAAGATCACCTTCAATATCCCAGCTCAGAAACTATAGAGGCAGCTAGGAGGTTATATCTAAACACACACACACACACACACACACACACACACACACACACACACACACACACACACACACACACACACACACACACACACACTTTCCCATGCAAATGCAGAGAGATTTCTCCTCCCCTGTGTAGACCCCTCCCTCCCTCTCCCATTTCTTACAACCATTCCCAGTCTAGCTTGCAGAGGTTGTCATGGCGACCTGTGTAGCTTGCCACAGGTGTAGTGTGTGTGTGTGTGTGTGTGTTTGTGTGTTTTCTGAGCGGTTGTTAATGTGCTGTAAATTACCCATCGCTGCACAGTGTGTGTTTCTGCACTCCTGTAGTGGAGAAGGGGGGAGGTGTTAAAGGCTGTAAGGCTGTGTGTGTGTGTGTGTGGAACAGCCCCCCCCATCTTTGGTTGTAGAGCTGTAGGAGGAGGGGGCGCTTGTTTTGTTTATCAGTGTTATCTACGGTTGGAAGAGGATCTTTATCTCCTCCATCAAAGGGACTCCTTTTATTACCCTGGTTGTTCTGCTGCCACGGTACAGATAAAGTTAGGTATTTTTTTGGAGGTGCATCTTTGTGGTTCTGGTAAACCATGTGTCATTTCTAGGGCTTTTATTGTGAAAGGGAGAATGGGGAGGAAACACCAGAAGACTTAATGTATGGGTCGATTGGATGCAGCAGATCTGGGTAATTTATAATTTAGCAGTCAAGCATTTCTGCCACTTTGATAGGAAGAAGGAGCCTCTATTTAACTGTATTCTTAGCCAAGCCTGTAATCCCAATTTAAAACTTGGGGAATTCACAAGTATGCTCCTTAAGATTCCATAACTGCTACACCACTAATCTGATCCACTTGCACATCAGACGGATTTCAAAACTCTTACCTGTTTTAGCTTTGGGCCTCATTCTGCAGTTGCATGCAAGGCCTTCCACTCAGTACGCTGGTGCTACCTTAGGAGCTTGAGATGTTGTATAAGTGGTGTTTGATCTCCATGTCTCAGCCCCTGATCCCTTCCCTGTCCTCCTCCAGGCTGGATGCATCACACGGTGGAGCAGCTGGGGGATAAAGGCAACAAGGACAGCTATGCCATCCAGTGTCTGCAGAAGTCTCTAGAAGCAGACCCAAACTCGGGCCAGTCCTGGTACTTTCTCGGCAGGTAAGGAACTTGTGTGTGTGTGTGTGTGTGTGTGTGTGTGTGTGTGTGGTGTGTGTGTGTGTGTGGTGTGTGTGTCCAGATTACACTGTTTGTTTTACCTAGAGGCCTGCCAGTGATCATATCTGTGCTATGTGAGCTGTTGTTGGTGCACCCTCAGCCCAACACAAGTTCTCCTTTTCCTGCACCGTTTGAATCTGGTTTCTCCTGGGGGGCAAATAACACACTGAATGCATTGAAGCGGATAAGCATACACACCCCCCCCCCTCGAGGTCCATGCTGTCCCTTTTTAGGTGTTAGCTAGGCTTGGCTACATCCTGGTTATTAAAACGCTGCATGGCGGTGTTGTTCTGTTGTCTCCTGCACACATACATGTAGTATGACCCTCTGTTCAGTGACCCCTCCTTTCACTGTCATGCTTTATACGAACCACTTCACTATAGGATGTAGTTCAGGAGCTGGGGTGTAACTCAACTGCAAAAAAACACACCTACTGCCAATGCATATTTAACTGGAAGATCTACATTTCATCTCTGTCCTGTGAGTGCTGTTTGACATGCATGCTTCAGTGTTGCTGACCTGCAACCGTTGAGTTTCCAACTCATTTAAGATCCTTTCAAGCTGTTTTATAATCATTGAGGTTGTATTTTATGGCTGTGCAGGGCTGCAAATGTGTTCATTTGTTCAATTTGTGTGTGAGCGTTGTACAGAATCAGCTCGAAAAGCTCTATTGTGCAGTGGTCACAGCCAGGTGCTCAATAATGTTGTATGTGAGTAGGTTGAAGAAGAGTCGTGCAGCAGGTCATTGGGTTTGGTTTAGAAGTGGTGATTTGATGCATGGATCGATACCAAAATCAATCTGGATCGATGTGTTGATTCAATGATCAAAGAGCTGATGGTAGGGATGCTAAGGGAATAATCCATGCATGCATCGGCTTTGGACAGTCGACTCGTTGCACTGAATTCTCACTGAAGGTTTCCTCCGTGTCTAACCTTCTTATTGCATATTGTGTCTTTGAATTCAGACGCTTAACTCTACCTGTGTTTATCTGATCCAACTCAACTCCTGTTGGTGCATGCAATAGAAAGGTGCAGGAATGAGTCCTACAACTCAGAAATGAGTTACCATTTTAGTAATTAGTTTTTGAACATGTTTTTAGTCTGAAGACGAGTAGAAATAAGGTCTGTTAAGTTTCTAAATGAGACAACTAAAGCTTTAAGTTGAATCTGTGTCTCTAAGCGTACTTAGCATCAAAGTGTGCTTAAAGATTTAAAAGTACGGCGCTGTATGGTCTGCTTTTATACATCTAATTTAAAGAATAGAATAGAAAAACTGGGGATATATAACCCTATCAAAGTTCATATCCTCTAGTCAAACCGCATTTTATGTTTGCATGCTATCAGAAGTTAACCATGCTTTTGTCTCTCGTATCTAAAGCCTTGTCTCTCCCTCCAGGTGCTACTCCAGTATAGGGAAGGTGCAGGATGCCTTCATCTCTTACCGTCAGTCCATCGATAAGTCAGAGGCCAGTGCTGACACCTGGTGCTCCATAGGGTAAGAAGACAGCCTAAAACTGAACGGATAATGTGTTTGTTATCAAATGGGTCATAAAGTGTGCTAACATCCATCCATGACTTGTTTTGGAGACTCTCTTTCTGCATTATTTCACCAGCTGGAGTTGGTTAATAATGTTCCTCTTGCCTAACTTACCTTTGTCTGTGGATGTAAACGTACTGATTTGTCACAGATTGGGTAAAAAAGTGAGGAAATATGAACAAATGTGTGTATGCGCTGCAGGGTTAGCCAATAAAAAGGCAGA
Source organism: Eleginops maclovinus (assembly GCF_036324505.1). Classification (NCBI taxonomy): domain Eukaryota; kingdom Metazoa; phylum Chordata; class Actinopteri; order Perciformes; family Eleginopidae; genus Eleginops; species Eleginops maclovinus. The sequence goes on from NC_086355.1 coordinate 1,773,779, forward strand.
CTTTGTGTCACACTTTATCGGTGAAAGACGGCGAATACTGGATGCAGAAACCCCAATTAACCTGTTGAAGGGTGCAGTGTGCTCAGGGCGCCAGTGGCTACAGGAAGCGGTACGAGACGATCTATAGATAGACAAATTAAGGTTAGGGTATGTCCTCTGAGAGTTGGGATGCCTCAGAAAGATAGAGACTTGAATCCTGCAAGATGACAGAGCATCCCCTCCCCTTTCTGCCTGCAGGGTGCTGTACCAGCAGCAGAACCAGCCTATGGATGCTCTGCAGGCCTACATCTGTGCCGTTCAGCTGGACCACAGCCACGCCGCCGCCTGGATGGACCTGGGCACCCTGTACGAGTCTTGCGGGCAGCCGCACGACGCCATCAAGTGCTACATCAACGCCACGCGCAGCAAAGCCTGCCTCAACACGGCAGCGCTCACTCAGCGCATCAAGCTGCTGCAGGTAGGCTCGCACTGCGGTCACCGTGGACCCAGACCCAAAGGATTATGTGAGAAATGTATAGAACTGATCCTCCGCACATAGAAACTGTGGGGTGTTAACCTGCATATGTTAGATAAGTGTTGTGTTAATTAGAATTATAGCTTAGTTTTGGGAGTGTTTTTGGGGGAAATTGAGGATTCTGGATCCATTTCAGGACCAAATATAGCAGTTTTATACCGTATTTGTACTTTCGTTGGACTGATTTTGACTACCACGAGTAGTGTTGCAACCATTGGATATAAATACAAGTTTTTTCCTCTAAATAAATATGCAATCTGTCCAATCCAAAATGTGTCAAAATCAGTCCCAATATTCCCACTTTCTAGTTGAAACTTCCATATTTGATCCTGAAAATGTCAGAAAGGGACAATGCATCCTCCATAACCTCCGAAAATTCTCCAAAACTGTCCAATTCGGGCATTTTTTAACTATAGTCCACATATCTATACTGCTAATGTATGCTAATTAGCACAACTTATGCTAATTGTGTAAACTGCCCAACATATGCACGTTAGCATCCGGCAGTTTGTATGAGCTGGAGACCCCAACTATACGTTTCTAACATAAAACTTTGTGGTATTTAATATTTCCTGATTCATGATAGGACTCTATGAGCTGCAACTAGACTGTTTAATCAACCAGCACTGTGTGTGTGTGTGTGTGTGTGTGTGTGTTAGCTGTTGTGCAGTATTTGTGTGTGTGAGTCTGAGTGTGTGTGTGAGTGCTGTGTTTATTGCCAAAGATATCTGCTTTTTATCATTTTGATTTGTGACCACTGAGATATGAATACTGATTCATATTGGTGTGTTTTAAACACATTTTTCTCATGTGTAATTGTAAAGCATACCTTCATGGCATTGAACATTTCTGTTATACTCTGCAAACACTCACCTCTCAGGGGTCTCTGTAGTGGCTTTTGTTCTTGTCCAGTTCAGCACTAAAAGCCTGTGTCTTACACAATTTCTCCTAGGCTCAGTTGTGTAACCAACAGCCAGGTAGTCTGCAGAATAAGAGTAAAATGCTTCCTAGTATTGAGGAGGCGTGGAGCCTACCCATTCCTGCTGAGCTCACGTCCCGGCAGGGGGCCCTGAACACTGCACAGGCACAGCAGGTGAGACCCAGTCTTTACCAGAGAATACAACCACGTGCAAATTACCTGAACATAACATATATGAGGACTGATCAAGCTGAGGCCTTGCTCTGATTCTGCAAAGGGGGAACTGTATGCAGGAATTAGAGCAAGGCCCATATTAAAATAATCCAATTACCAGAATGTAGTTGATCTTCATAGAGTGGTGCACTGATGATCTTTGTAGTGGGCCCTGAAGGCAGCATCTCCATGGTTCCCTCCACAAAAAGCCAATGGTATTTAAAAAGCTAATGTTAGGCTATAAAGGAACTACAGCACGGTCACATGACTTCAAGTCACCACCGCTAAGCTAAAGGAGGCTAATGTTAGGCTATAAAGGAACTACAGCACGGTCACATGACTTCAAGTCTCCACCGCTAAGCTAAAGGAGGCTAATGTTGGGCTATAAAGGAACTACAGCACGGTCACATGACTTCAAGTCTCCACCGCTAAGCTAAAGGCGGCTAATGTTGGGCTATAAAGGAACTACAGCACGGTCACATGACTTCACCTCACCACCGCTAAGCTAAAGGCGGCTAATGTTGGGCTATAAAGGAACTACAGCACGGTCACATGACTTCACCTCACCACCGCTAAGCTAAAGGCGGCTAATGTTGGGCTATAAAGGAACTACAGCACGGTCACATGACTTCACCTCACCACCACTAAGCTAAAGGAGGCTAATGTTGGGCTATAAAGGAACTACAGCACGGTCACATGACTTCACCTCACCACCGCTAAGCTAAAGGAGGCTAATGTTGGGCTATAAAGGAACTACAGCACGGTCACATGACTTCACCTCACCACCACTAAGCTAAAGGAGGTTAATGTTGACGTTTAGTCGTCTCATTTAGAAACTTGTTAACAACCGCTGTTTTTAAAAGTGTGGTATTTAGTGACGTTTAACAAAAATATCTCCAGCTTGATTTAACCTCAGGCCATATTTCAGGACCAACACACATTCAGAAACCATTGACCTCGAGACGAAGTTCCAGGGTTTATGACTCATTCCTGCACCACTCTATAGATCTGCTTCATGTCACACGGGGCTTGTTGTCCCACAGCTCTTATCCTCGTTGCAGAGATCTAATGCAGTCGTTGGAAATATACGAACTGCACGGCTGGGAATGCATGCTTAGTATAAAAACTGTTGGAGCTAATTCAAATGTTAGCGGCGCCCTACCATCAACATATCAGTTTTATTTAGTCCTCTTATTTTCCTCGCCTGATCTGTTCTCATGCACAATTATCCAACACATCATCCTCTTTTGGCAACCAGCAACATGCTTCTCATCACTTGCTTGATCTAATCAACAAACAGGAGTAACAGAAATGTACTTTTTATAAACAATCAAATGTTATCTGTAAACAAAATTGATGTTGCAACCCATCACAGTTTAGATCATGTGTAAACAACCAGTGTCTGCATGTCCAAACACCCCCGGCTAATGCAACTAACTAATGTTGCATCGTCACAGCATGAGTACTCTGATTATATTTAGGGCTGCACAATTAATAAACATATTATTTTGTATCATTTATTTTAATATTGCCATTTCAAATTTGATTTCGCAATATTAAAGGGCATTTAATTTCTTTTACATTGTTTTATTTAAATATTTAATAATACAAAATAATATAATAATAAATAGATAATATTTTTTAATAATTTGGATTTTTATTTATATTTTTTGTATTATTAAAATAATATTTCTATGATTTTATTGTTTTTGGCATATGTTCAAACATTATTGCAAACACAATTACTGCCTTTTAAATATTGCATTAGATAATATTGCAATTGTAATTGTGCAGCCCTAATTATGACCTTAATCGACCTCTCTCAATTGGATTAAGGTGATAAAACTCACCGTATCATCAGAGTATTGTCATAATGCAACATTTTAAAGCTGTTCATGTAGCATCAAATTGATCCTGTCTGAAACGCCACTTTAGAGCGAATTTGAACTGTACTTTGCAGAAGTTAAGAGTTTGTTGTTGTTGTTGTTAGTCCAGCATGTCCTCACTCTCTGTGTCTGTTGTGGCTCTAAAGGCCTGTAAGGGGGAGGACAGTAATCACACAGACCCTCAGGCCAGTCCTGCCAAGAGGAAACGCACCGCCAGCCCGGCTAAGGTACAGATCCAACCCTCACACTGATATCCTGCAGGATTATAGAGAAGGGGGGCCGTGGTGTGAGATGTTGTGTTGTGTGTCTTTTCTCAGGGTGCTGCAGAGTCACTGACAAACAGCCCCCCCCAGCAGCAGATCCCCAGCTGGTACCTGACGCAACAGAAGCTTCAGGTAGGAACTCGTGCTTTCACATCCAAAAATAACCTCCTTGCACAATAATATTCAGCATGCATTGATTAAACCTGACTGTGAGCTGCTGCATCATTAACTCTGGTGTAATTGTGCAGCACCTTGATCACTTGCGGACGAACCGAGCGAACCTCAAGCCCCCCCAGGTGCAGATGCTGGAGCAGCTGGAGCAGCAGTTCACCCTCATGCAGCAGCATCAGCAGCAGGTACACACCGGCACCGTTCATCCTACTAAACGGATTAATAGAAACCTGTATCTGCTACTCAACGCTCCAGTATGTCTGCTTATGTTTTGATGAATCACCGCTTTTGATTGACAGACCTCAACGTATATTTAAAGCAGAAGCAATAAAAAGAGAAGCTTGTTCTCACACTGTATGAATCTGCTTTCTCACCGCTCAGTCTGAAAGCCATAGAGCGACAAGGACTCAAGCACGGCCAATTGACTCTCAATTTGTGATCTTTGTTATGATCGTTTCCATCCTATATATTAGAGTAAGGATAGACCGGCAAAAACAAGCCTCTCTTTGAGTTTCTGCAGTAACTTTTCTGAGAAGTTGTAAAATTCTTCCGCTCGGTTTGGAGGCATAAAACAAAAGTGTGCTCAGAAAAAAAGAAACTGGGTGCAAGGCTTTCTGTCAGGACGGCTGCATGGGACACCATAGATATAATATATATATATATAGATATAATATATATATATAAAGATATATATATATTATATCTTTATATATATAATATATATATTATATCTATATATATATCTTTATATATATATAGATATAATATAATATAATAAGAAGCTCGTTTATAGAAACTCACCCTGTCTCTTCACAGCTAAAGCGTCCCTGTGTGTTTCAGACGAAGCAGCAGGCAGCAGCGGGGGGGCAGCCTCGACCCAGCCTCCCCAACGGCCCTCTGTCCGAGTTGTCTCACCTCAACGCCGGCCTCCCCCGCACCTCCCCCCTCAACCACACAGCCCTCCGGCCCCCGAGCGCCCCCTCCCAGCCCACGGCCAATGGATCCTGCTCGTCGAGTCCCTCCTCCTCCGCGGGGCCGCTTGGACACCAGGACAAAAACCACAGCGCGGGACCGGGAGGTGGCGGGGGTGCGAGCAACGGAAACGTGCCTTACCCGCAGCAGAACTCTCTACCTCACCCCTGCACCGCCGCCGGCCTCCCCAGCAGCAGCAGTCCCAGCGCTGCAGAGGACGGGTGGAGGAGCCAGCAGCGCAGCACTACCACTCAGGTACGACCCCGCCCTCTGCTGGGGTAAAAACGGGGGGGTTCTTTGTGTCTTACTTTCTCCTAATAACTTCTTTATGGTGTTTAAAAAGTCCTGTTTGCATTATTGAAAGCATGTCTCACGGTGTGCTCCCCTCCCTCCTCTCCTCCAGGGGCTTCACAAAGGTCCAGGTTCTCATTCGGCAGGTCCCAATGGAGAACCCCCTTTCTCTTCCTCCTCCCCCTCCCCCTCACACCTCCTTCTCTTCCTCTGGACTTCTGAATCAGGTCGGACATTCCTCCTCCGGTCCCTGCACTGCCTCCTCTTCCGCCTCCTCCCTGTCCCCCACCTCCCCGCAGACCACCCCTAACCACCTGTCCTCGCCCCCCCACGGTGCTACTACCTCAGGGGTCCACACCAAAGACGCCACGCCTTCAGGGGCCACCAACGGCGGCGCGCTGCCATCAGGTCCGGAGGCCTCCGTCAGGCTTTCCGCAGGGACGCCCCTAAGTCCCGCCCCCGCGCAGGGATCGACTAATCACGTCCAGCCGCGGGTGACGGACAGCTCCCCCGACAATCCTCAGCTCTCAGCCTTGCTAAAAGGACAAGCCAGTAACGATGACAACAATAACTTCAGTCACCACGGGGGGGCTTCCTCGGAGAAGATCAACAACGTCCACCCAGCGGCGGACCCCCACTCCTCCAGCAGCCTCTCCTGCCTTAACAGTCCGTCCAGCAGCCGGGGGCCCACGCTCAACGGGAAGGGCCCCGAGGACTCGCAGAGCCCCGTGACGGTGGAGCCTCCTGCAGCTCAGAGACGCCCCCCCGCCGCTGCTCTGGCCCCCTGGTCCTCGGTGTCCATCTACCCCAGCTCCAGTGAGGTGCTCAAAGCGTGCAGGTGAGGAGTGATCCGAGTCAGACCGTGCATTAAATAAGTGTGTGTGAGACTGTGTGTTTACTCGGACTTTATGGCCATGTTTTGGTTGTTTTGGGATTTCTTAAAGTCTATTATGCAATTTAATCAGCTATACACACCTGTCCTAATCTGAACTTTTCAGGGGGTATTATTAACAAAAGCACCGTTAAAGCACTCTAGTGTGTGTGTGTGTGTGTGAGACTGAGATGTGCTCTATCCTTGATGTTGTGTGATGGTTTTTGGTCTGTGGAAAGTCCTTTTTGCTTTTTAATTTAAAGAGGCATCCGATAAGAGTGCTTTCCTATTCCCCTTTTGGTTGAGCAATGGTTGACACACTAATTGCGCCATAAATCAATCACATGAGGCGACAGGGGAAACCGAGTGTTAACCTCTTCATTCTGCAAACTCCCAGTGTCCAATCACTGTGCAGCAAGTGTTTTGTTTAGTGTTGCAGTACCGCTATCGAGACCACTATTTAAAGGTCTTGGTCTTGGGGACATATCAGATCAAGAATTTATGTCAAGACCACGGCTGTGTGTGGGGATGTGATTGGATGCAAAACGCTCTGATTCAAATGCAACCACTAATGTGACTTCCCTATGTATTATGTAGTGTTGGATTCACACTAGTCTGGTTCTGGTCTTGACTCGGTCTCAACCTCTCAACCTCTCAGTTAAGGTGGTCTTGACTACAACACTAGTGTTGTTGTTATGTGTGTTGAAGCTCAGTGAAACGATGTAAAATAATCCGGCTTTGAGTGAAAGATGAAGTGACAATTGCATCAAACCGGACTAATGAATACCCGGTAACAGCTTTGAGTTGTCCAATTAGGACTCTCAAATGAGGTGTTAATTGGCCTGTGACCCACACTGTGCTACTCCTGGAAAATGTCTCTTCCAGAGCCGATTCTCTGACCTCTCCCCCCCGCTCTGTGTGCAGGAACCTGGGGAAGAACGGCCTGTCGACGAGCAGCATCATCCTGGACAAATGTCCTCCTCCGCGACCCCCCCGCGCACCGTCTCCCTCCACTGCCAAAGGACAAGCTCAACCCCCCGACGCCCAGTATTTATGTGAGTGCTGCTGCCGCGCCGTAGAAGGAGACGTGTTCCTGTTAGATTTATAGCATCGTGAGTGTGGAGTTAACTTACCTCTGATTCTCTGACATGCAGCTGGAAAACAAGAGGGACGCCTTCTTCCCCCCCCTCCATCAGTTCTGCACCAACCCCTCCAACCCCGTCACCGTCATCAGAGGACTGGCAGGAGCGCTCAAACTGGGTACGAGTCTGCAGAGAGCTGCTTGAATAGAAACGTGCATTTCTGTGTTGCCAGCTGCTCCATGTGTTTTTTGGTTGTGTTGGATGGAACAGCTGTGAGCATTGCTTCCTTCAGCTGATTTTCAAATGTCACGTGTGCAAATAAAACAGAAATAAAGACATTAAAATATAAAACAAATACACAGTTAAATAAGGTAAATACATATCAGAGGGCCAGGGTTTTCTATGCAATCGGTATTATTGTAATATTATTCATAATAAAATGTAATTCTGAGGCTCGTTTCAAACACAGGATGCAGCTCAAAGTGCACGGGAAAATGTAAAGAGTGAAATAATAAATACAATAAAATAATTCAAAACAAAAAACACACTTGTTAAAAGTTAGACAGAAAAAATACACAATTAATAAATAGAATAAAATAATAGGAAAACTAAAAAAGGATAGAACAATAATTCTAATATTCCAATTATTTAGAGGCTTTAATTAAGTAAATAAACTCATTATGAATTCATTTCATTTACTTAGACTTGTGTTTAAAAAATATAAACCAACTCTTTGAGATCCAGCTGCAGAAAACACACATTGGAAAGGCCGATCAGCTGGATGTGTGTTTCCACTCTCACATGGCTCTGTGGGTGTGTCTCTGTGATCATGGAGAGTGTGTGAGTGTGTTTGTGTGTGTGATTCCATTTGACATGTATGACAACAGCACCACCTGCATATGGAAGCAGTTACTGCACCTGTTGGCAGCGGAGAACTAGATGAACAAACATCTGCTCTTCTGTTCCAAAAAGACCTGCAGCTGTGTTATGTAATCCTGTAATCTGCAGCTTGACTCTGTTTAGCTGTTAAAGACTTATGTAATAATAACAAACACAGAACAACAAGGACGACAACAAACACTCAGACACTGGTGCACTACTGAAGGTGCGGGAAGGGTACTGCATTTTAAATGACCCTGTTAAACATCTCTTTACTGCATCAAAGTAAAGCCACCTTTTTCAAATTAGATTCAAGATGAAGACCTTAAAGACATTTTCTAAAAACACAAGGTTCCCACAGATTACTCAACACTGATTACTGTCTGTCTTTATTGAAAGAGCAAAAGTGAGCACTAGACTCTCTCTGAAGTGGAGGGTCATTCGAGTCTAGTGTCAATAATGCACCACAGCTGTACTGATTGAGCTACACGGCGAAAACAATGCTCAACTATCCTCTCCTTCCTCCCCTCAGATCTGGGTCTGTTCTCCACGAAGACGCTGGTGGAGGCAAACCCCGACCACCTGGTGGAGGTACGCACTCAGCTGGCTCAGCCCGGCGACGAGAACTGGGACCCGAGCGGCAGCAAGAAGATGTGGCGCTGTGAGAGCAGCCGCTCGCACACCACCGTCATCAAATACGCCCAGTACCAGGCCTCGTCCTTCCAGGAGTCCCTGAGGGTCAGTGTGTGTGTGTGTGTGTGTGTGTGGGGGGGGGGGACACTATGCAGACAGAATATGAATATGCAACCAGGGCGGGAGTTCCTGTCAAAGATCGTATCTAAACTGTTCTGCATTTGCTTTTAGCTAGCTTCTGAGGACTTCCTCTAAAGGTTTCTTATGCATGAGTGTTTTATGGTGACAGGAGGAGAACGAGAAGAAGAAGGAGGTAGACACGGACGCAGCGTCATCGGACAGGTGAGATTTCTTCCTTTACGTCTCCTGTATGTACGCAGCTGTTGTTGCTTCCAGCCTGCTCTTACTTTTGTTTGCGGTCATTAATTAGCATGTTTGATCTGTAATGAACTAAATGAACCTCTCAGTGCGCTGCGACGGAGGAAAGGCTCGTTCAAACACCTGAAGTTCGGCACCAACATCGACCTGTCCGACGAGAAGAAGTGAGTTCCCTCCCCAGACCCTCCTCTCTTTATATAAAGTATATACCTGTCCCTTGTTAACCCTGGTGCACCCGTCCCTCCCCAGGTGGAAGCAGCAGCTGCAGGAGTTGTCTAAGCTGCCGGCGTTCGCTCGTGTCGTGTCGGCCGGGAATCTGCTGAGTCATGTCGGACACACTATCCTGGGCATGAACACCGTGCAGCTCTACATGAAGGTTCCCGGCAGCAGGACGCCAGGTACAGGGCCGGGGGGGGGAGAAGAAACTCACACAAGGGGCCTCAAAGTACTTGAATATCAGGAACAAAATCCTTCATATTGAACTTTACGTGTTAAAGTCTTAAATGTTTTTCTAAGCATGATGGTTTAATCGATCAGAACGAATTGTTGTTGTTGAGTTAAAGTTCTGATGTTTCTCCGCCCCTGGTTCGATGCTGTAATGGAGCTTTGAATCTGTATTTAGAGGAGGGGGCTCGGCAATAAATGTAATGTATGTAAGATTTGGGATTTTTCTTTATTCTTTAAGTTCCACTAATTGATTTTGGGATAATTGCTGTCCCTCGTTACTTGTCCAGGTGTGTTAGGTTTAGAGTTAGGGTTAGAGACGACTATCAAATGTTGTTGATGTGTTTTATATGTGATTTTGTGCCCAAATACGTCAGGTTGTTGAGGAATTGAGTCATGCTTGCCACTCTGTCATAGCTATTCTCTCATATTACTGACCAATCAGCTCGATCGTCCTTTAAATCGGAGAGTAGAGCTTGAAATAGAGCTTTAATGCAATGTGTTCCTACAGTTAGTAACACCATCCTCTCCCCTGCAGGCCACCAGGAGAACAACAACTTCTGCTCAGTAAACATCAACATCGGTCCTGGAGACTGCGAGTGGTTCGCTGTCCCCGAGGCGTACTGGGGCGTCATCAACGACTTCTGTGAAAGGTGCGGCTCCAGACATTACACTACCTGTTCCTCTCTGGTTCGCTCTCCAGAGCTGACAGCATGTCTCCTCCTCTCTCAGGAACAACATCAACTTCCTGATGGGCTCGTGGTGGCCCAACCTGGAGGATCTGTACGAGAGCAACGTACCCGTGTACCGCTTCATCCAGAGACCAGGGGACCTGGTGTGGCTGAACACCGGCACCATCCACTGGGTGCAGGCCATCGGCTGGTGCAACAACATCGCCTGGAACGTGGGGCCCCTCACCGGTAGGACGATGCTTTAATTAGTCTGTTTCTGGCGGGAAGTCGCTGCCTCCTTCTTGTGTTTTAATTGATTCTTTGACACAGATTTCCAGACATCGTGTCACCCCCGCTGTGTGACAGAGTAGCCGTGCACCGTGACATGCGCTGTGTTTAGTTCTTCATCTCACACTTTGTCATAACGAGCTTCAACGCTCAGACTGACAGGCGTACAACGAGAGGAATCTGCATGTGGAGAAAACACTGAGGGAGCATAATAGCTTTTTTAAGAAGTGCATTTGATGGATGAGGATATGATGGTAGCTGTGTTTAAAGACACGTTCAAACAAGCCTTTCCTTCAGTTCCTGCAGCAGAATGAGGCTTTCTTTCCTTATAGTTTACAACTGACTTTATCCGAACCAGCTGAAAGAGACGTTTTGTGGACACGTTATGTTTGTGTTCATGGATGCTGGTGCTCGTTACCGTGCTGCACGCTTAGGTGAAGCAGAGCGTGGGGGAGAAACCCATCCTCCTGCAAGCTACAGTTGCAGGCTCTGTGAACCTAAGTTGGAGAAACACCAGTTCCCACTCGCTTTTTAACTTGTGGTGCTCATGATGAAGCACAACTCCAGGAAAATGCACAATCCAAAAAACAGTTCAGTTCTGTCCTCCCCCCTGCAGTACAAAGTGCTTTGAAGTGATCCTCGCACACTGCTCATGTCGTGCTTGTTGCTCCGTGCATAACTTAAATAATCAGCTGATTAAATAATGCTCTCCTCTCTGGTTCCTGTCCTCAGCGCATCAGTACAAGCTGGCCGTGGAGCGCTACGAGTGGAACAAACTGCAGAGCGTCAAATCCATCGTTCCCATGATCCACCTCTCCTGGAACATGGCCAGGAACATCAAGGTGTCCGACCACCGGCTCTTCGAGATGATCAAGTGAGGACGCTCTCTTTTCATTTTGGAGATATTTAGAGTGGGGGTTTCATGAGAGACTGATCTGTAGTCCAGAGTAGCACGCCCCAGTTTGGAGGATTGGATAGAAGTCAATGGTCTTCTGTGGACACCGGCGGCAGCAAAGAAAGTGTAACCTACTAAAAAAGAATAATACAGAATATGTTCCGCTTACTTTGCCACAGGTGTATGTTTCCTAACTGAAGCTATTCTTTCTTGAAAGCAACCAGACTGCATTCACACAAACGGGGATTTAACCTCTCAGAAAATAGGAAAAGCTGGTATACTTCTTCCTTGTTTGCTGGTGTTTTTTTAAATGGTTCATACAGATTCTAATCGACACCGAGTTTTAACAGGAACGTTTGTGTTCTGTTAGGTAAAATACAGTATTTTTTAATGAGGTCTGTAGCTTTAGAGAGAATATATAACACTCCAGCTGTCTGTCTGACAGACAGGCAAAGAGATGAAAATATTCTACTTTTAGCATAAAACTTAAACTGATTTAGAATTGTTTTATGTGTAAAGTACGTCCACAGCAGCACAGGGTTTAGTTCCTGCTGACACTCCACTGCTGTAAAACATCCAAAACTATCCTTAGATTCCTTATTTTTGTGTGTGTGTGTCTCAGGTATTGTTTGCTACGGACTCTGAAGCAGTGTCAGATGCAGAGGGATCTCCTGTTGAATGCTGGGAAAGAGCTGGCGTGGCACGGCCGGACGCAGAGCGAGCCGGCGCATTACTGCAGCATCTGTGAGGTGAAGATATAAACCCCCTCCTCGTGGAGCTCCTCTTTTACCCTCTTCTTATCCTCTTTAGGAAGCACTGGATTCTGAAAGCTGTTGCATGAATTGAAGATGCTTTCTCCTATACGTGTTGTGTGAGTGAGCCTTGACCCCCCTCCTGTCTCCCCCGTCTGCAGGTGGAGGTGTTCGACCTGCTCTTCGTCACCACGGAGAGCAACAGCAGGAAGACGTACGTGGTTCACTGTCAGGACTGCGCCCGCCGGGGGAGCCCCGACCTGGACAACTTTGTGGTGCTGGAGCAGTACAAGATCGAGGACCTGATGCACGTCTACGACCAGTTCACACTCGTGAGTATCAAGAGGAGTGGAGCATCTTAACCACATAGGAGAGTCTTTGAAATAAGGGACGGTTCAGCCCTAAATCGAAATATACTGAAGTGTTGCACCCATTATTTTCCCTGATCATTCTACGTTGTGAAACAGAAGTATGTGCAGGAGGAGAGGTGGCAAGCATTAGCTGTTAGCACCCTGTGTGCAGCACATACTAACTTGTTTAAATAGAGGAGCTAATTGCTAACGTTAACCGAGTGTGTTCAAGCTCTATACAGTAAAACAAGTATTGGTCGACGGTACATGATGTAGTTTTGAGAGAATCTTGAATAAATACAGTGGTTTTACTCGTTTTCACAGCAATATAAAATAGATACTAGAGAAGACTTATGACCTAATAATTGAACTCATAATTGAACTTGATTTAATGCAAATAATTCAATAAATATTTTACTGAGGTGTAAAGAACCGTGGAAATTCCTGGTCTTATTGTGGGCTATAAGTACATAGAACTGTGATGCAGACAGACAACAAAAGCTGATTTAAAACAGTTAATGTACGTGTTTGATGTCGTAGATTAAAACTTTAAGACCTTACTTCAGTCCAAACACCAAAAACACATCCAGAAAACCATAGACTTCCAGACCAGAGTACAGGAAGTGGTACAATGCTGACTCATTTTTAGGGTTTTAGGACTCATTCCTGCAGCACTCCAGCAGCACGGGTTGATGTGGTTTTTAATTTTGGGGTGAACTGTCCCCTTAATTCTCCCTCTGTGAGTGTGTGCTAATCTAAGTGTGTTCTTCCTGTGTGTTTCTCTGCAGGCGAGCCCCCTGCCTTCCTCCTCCTGATGCTAACTGTTGGAAACCACCGTGGACTACACACACACACACACACACACACACACACACACACACACACACACACACTCCGGAAACCTCGTCTCTTTTCTGATATTCAGGAAGTTAGCCGGCAGTCCTCAGACGGCGCTCTGTAGCTCCCCCTCAAACGGCAGCTGCGTGAAAAGCTGTGTGTCTATGCAACCCCCCCCCCCCCACCCCTGGAAACACACTGCCTCCCTCCGGTGGACTGGAGGAGGGAGGCAGCTCCTCCTCCCCCCCCCACCCCACCACCACCACCACAGAGACCTAAAAAATGATGAATTTTTTTTGTACATATTCAGTTTGAACTGGTCACAGCAAGAACTACTGACTCGATCATTTTTCTATTCTGTTTGAGAGCTTTGTCTCCCCCACCCTCACCCGCTCACCCACCACTATGAGATTTTGTATGTTAGATAGACCCCCCCCTCGTCAGGAAACAGAGTTTTGTAATGTGAAAAAGTTGACTGACACATTCTCCAACATTTCCCCCTTTTTTTAATTTAAAAATCTGTTATTTTTGATGATTATTATTTGAGGTGGGGGAGGGGGGGGGCAGGAAATGAGAGAAAGGGGTTGCACATAGACAGAAGAGTAAACTTTGATTTGTGTTTTTTTTATTTTGATGTAAATTTACACTATTTATAAATGCATATTTATTGCTTGAAGATATTCTGTTGATGGAATGCTGTAATTTTTTTCCAGAGTACCTGCCATTAAATCTGAAGGGGCCGTGTGATTTTAAGCTCGGCCCCTCGTACGTTTTCTATATAAATAAAAACTGCTTAGTCAGCGTTGTACAGAGACCTTGCGTTTATTGTTTGAAGGATGTTTTATGAGTCAATAAACAAGATCTGTCTTTATTTACACCTGCAGCTCCAGTGTGCTTATTGGACAGTTTTCATTCCACTGAGCCTTCGTCACTTCCTGGTATCAGGTTAAAAGTTAAATACTGCGCTCTAAACTCATGTTGAACATTATAAAAACGCAAAATGATCAAAGTGTGAACAATCTCAGAATACAAAATACAACAATAGGATAATAATTTAAAAAATGCAGAAAATCCAAAATATAAATGAACAAAAAGTTTGATCTCTAAACTAAAACTCAGCCAATGTTAAAATCATAATTGAAATGAGAAATAGTAATGTGTATATCGGATAAGCTTGAAAACAGAAATGGGAAATCCAAAATATAACGTATAAGGTTCTCCAATTTTCTAACCTTACACGTAGTTTTATAATAAATCAGGGACAAACCTGTCCTGTAAACCTGCTGACAGACAAACCAGTCCTATGACAAACCCACAGGGTGGCTCTGGTGTGATCACGGCGGCCTTTTGTCCGTCTCTGTGGGTCTTCTTGTCCCCAGCAGGCTGCAAGAGACATCCAAACATAGCCAAATGCATCACCAGGGGGACGTTTATCACTCTCACAAAGACAGCTTCGGTCTTTACCTTTAAATATATTGCGTGGGTACAGAAATGTCTTGTCTTGATCAGTGTATAGCTTTGTTTAATTAAATCCCTTAAATCCCAAGTTTTTGTCTTCACTTGTGGCCAAAAATGTAGAGAATCCAAGTTCTGCTGTTGGATTTGAACCAGACACACATGGAAGAACATTTCTGGGCTTCTGTGAAGTGAGATACAGATGGCAGATCGCAGATGAAGAAACCAATCTGTACTCCCATCAAACCACTTGAGATTTAAAGAGGATTTAGCACGCTGTTAGTGTATTAATATAGCTGCTGTAACGGCGATCAAAAGTGTTGCATTGAGCCTCCATAAATGTAGAAGTTACGGGACAGTTTAATGTTCAGCAGACATTCAAAGAGCAGCTATCTGTTATTTAGCTTTCTTCACAGCAGAAGTCTCATTCTGCACGCTGGGTTTTGTGTAAAGCATTGTGGGAAGCCTGTTATCTGTCACGATCACATCCCTGCACCGTAACAAAGACAGTCTCCTCATTAAATGTCCACATGGTGCATTCAGGGGCCTGTCTCCTGCGGGGGAATATTTCTAATGAGTCACAACAAAGCTGAGAGAAATCAAAAGCCTCTCTGATGTGTCGGACTGACATCAATGCAACGCTTTCTGTAAACAATCTACACTTTTCTGAAATATAACAGCTCAGTTTCCCCGCCATGTTTGCTTTACAGCCGGCTAAAAAAGGACCAGATGATGCCAGGATTTACGGGAGAGGAAAAGAGGAACTCAGAAAATGGTCGGTTTGTAAAAGAGGAACTGAAAGCGTTTTCTCCATCTGTAAATGAATGGATAAAAATAACGCAACAGGCCAGATAAATAATCAGATTAGAGAAGATTAGATATGCTTTATTGATGCATGTAAAAAAGACATTGCACATTTAAAAATAAACAAAAACTGTACAAAAAAATGTACAAAAAAAAAACCACATTTGAAATGAACAGTAAACTGCTGTAAAATCATGATATTAAAGAACCGTAAACAGAAACACCACAAAGCATTGATTCATTTAAAGCAATATTCTGTAAATGACTCAACCAAACTTAATTTTAGAGTGAGAAGGTGTTCAATAATCTAATTTCACTGTCTAATTAACAGATTACTGTAGTTTAAACACATCAGAGTACTTCTACTTTACTCAAGTACAAGATCTGAGTACTTCTACTTTACTCAAGTACAAGATCTGAGTACTTCTACTTTACTCAAGTACAAGATCTGAGTACTTCTACTTTACTCAAGAACAAGATCTAAGTACTTCTACTTTACTCAAGTACAAGACCTGAGTATTTCTACTTTACTCAAGTACAAGATCTAAGTACTTCTACTTTACTCAAGTACAAGATCTGAGTACTTCTACTTTACTCAAGTACAAGATCTGAGTACTTCTACTTTACTCAAGTACAAGATCTAAGTACTTCTACTTTACTCAAGTACAAGATCTAAGTACTTCTACTTTACTCAAGTACAATATCTGAGTACTTCTACTTTACTCAAGTACAAGATCTAAGTACTTCTACTTTACTCAAGTACAAGACCTGAGTACTTGTACTTTTACTCAAGTACAATATCTGAGTACATCTACTTTAATTCAAGTACAAGAGTGGAATACTTCTGTGTTAAAATGGTCTCCTTTTTTTTCACTCCCATTTTGCTCTACGTTTGATTGTGTGCCGGACCGAACCATTTGATGTAAATAGAGGGGACGACGCTGTGCTATACAGCTATGAAGCTCTATGGATTCTTACTTTAAAACATTTTTAGAAAGCAAAGTGACATTTAATAATGCACTCTTAATAAATATTTCAATAATTATGATAGGTTTTGAATTTCAAAAATACCTGATGATCTAATATTATTAAGGACCCCTCTCAAACTCGCACGCAATTTTGATCGTCCTAATGTCGAAGTCGCGCCAATGCTGATGCTAGCAGTTGACGAACGGTCCAACTATCTTATTTACATTTAAAAAGTGACATAAAGAGGAAATATGTCTAGAACTTAATGTATATTGTTGCAGTATCACGTATCGACACAATAAGTGCCTTTAGTTACACCACCTTAATGCACCTCCCACCGAGACACAAATCAAACACACCTTCTGACAGGTGCATGCTAAGTGTGGCTAACATGTGTCCATCATGGTGGATCCTGCTGCAGCTGGACCTTTACTTTCAGGTGTGTGAGGACTTTCTGCTGTTTACAACTGTCGAATAGCTTGTTTGGAAACTGTGAGGAGTGTAGTGGGACTGAAAGTGGATTAAAGTGGTTGTACTGGGACCATTAAAGTGGACTGGTGGAGAGGAGTGAACCAGCAGAGAAGTTCAACCTTCAGCAGAATAAAGAGGACTTCCCGGGAGGACCCTCAACTGGTAGGCCGAACAACACACTCACTGTGAGGGTCTCAGCTCTCCAGAGAAGCGTGTGTGTGTGTGTGTGTGTGTGTGTGTGTGTGTGTATGTGTGTGTGTTGCTGCTGCTCTGCGTTTATATGCTTCTATATCTGTGCTGCGGTGCCTTTGTGATGTGTTATGCTGCTATGAGAAGCTACAGGGTGTTTACTGCATGGTGATGTTGTTTTTCTGGTCATCAGCTGTGTGTGTGTTTTTCTCTGGGTTCTGTCTCTTTCTTGGTTCATCCTCATGAGGCTGCATTGAGGAAAGTGGTTGTGTGTGTGTGTGTGATCAGTTGTGTGCACAGGCTGCATCTTTTTGTGTTGTTCACGTTGACATGTAATGCCCTGTGTTCTGATTCCTTCCTGTCTTTTTTAAAGTATCAGCCTAGATTGCATACATGATTTACCTCTCTTTCACTGACCTACCTTTTTCTTTTGTCTTAGTACATTTTGAACAACTATTTGTACTTGCATACGACTAAAATGTCTTTTAGATATCAGAATTTTATTTTGCGGAAGGTATTCCAGTACACTTTGTCTTTAAGTAAAGCTTGAAGAACACACCGTCTGATCTATCTCTGATTTTTGGCTGCCATATGTAAAAAATACAGGTGTATTTAAGCAGACATGGACAAAGTGTTGGAATAATTGTTTACTTTGTCTTGCAATCGCATGTTGACTTGAGAATAAGCTGCAAAATGCAACTAAAGAGACACTAATCTATCAATGCAATCAAGTGCAATTTCCTCTTGCTCAATTCTTTTGAAAGTACCTTGCTTTTTAAAGACACACTGGTTCATTTGTTTTGTAATGCATATTCTTTATTCTATATTTTGTAAATATTACAGGGAGATACAGTGAACAGCATGCAAAACACATCATGTTTAAGATGCTTCAGGGAAATAAAATGTATTGGTCATTTGTAATATTTATCACATTGTGCACTTTAGGCTTCTGAGGATCCTTAGTGGCTGTGTGTTATTTGCACAGTATATCTGTGTTCTTTGCTGCTGCTGCACAACAATGCCCCTCTACATAAACACTATTTTTACATTAGAGATTGATGCATTCGAACAAACAAGGTGCGTTTTTAGAGAGCGCTCCACCTCTAAGTGCAGCCGTGGAGTATCCTCTCAATGAGCTGATGTTTTTGTGCCATGAACTCCCTCTCTGTGATGAGGCAACCAACAAACTGAAGCCAACTCCTCCAACAGACACTCCAGCCTGTTCACATGCGGAGCGTTCATTTTATTTTCTCCTCCCTGCTGCACAACAGGCTGTGGAACGAAGCCTCCTTCTCAATGTTTCTGAAAGGACCGTTGGATGGATTTAATGTATTGATAAATACACCCTTGCATATAACTCTGAAGCTCTGAATCTTAGTGCGATTTCTTATTGAAATCTGTTCTTTGCTCTTTGTTTTTAGTTAGGTTTAACATGTTGTTTTAGTTCCCACATACTGCAAGCCTTAAACCAATACCACCGTCACTCATTTCCTGTAGGAATTCATCATTTTTTGTTTTGTTAATTTTGAAAAAATAGTCGGAAATATGAAGAATTCAGAACTTGTAGAAAAATAATCAGGTGTGTGTGTGTGTGTGTATTGTTGGAGGAACTCTTTGTAGTGGACTTATTTATTACATGTGTTTGCGTAGTTAGACTTGTAAAAACATTTCAAAAAGTGGTGGGGACATGTCCTCTGCATTCCCAGCGTCCCCAGTATAAATGACACCTCTGCTCTGAGGTAAAAAAAAAAAGATGCCAAAGAATCCAAACACTTGGCTCCTGTAAGTGTGATTGAGTCGCTGTGAAACCGTTCTGCAGGAACACTCGGTCAGCGGGTGTGAAGGCATGAATAATTCTCTCTAATCGCACTGAAATGACACTTTGATTTCTGCTGCCAGAGCCCTGTAACAATACCCCCCCCTCACCTGGACCTGTTCTCCAGACGTCCTGAAACACCTGCTGCAGGGCTCCTTTGTGCAGCCGGCTGACGTGCATTGTGTGGGAGCGTTAAATAACTTGACAGTCATTTCATTTTCACAACCACGGGAGGCTGGGACTGAAAACCACTTCAACCAATCACACGCCTTTTTAATTTATGCACGATTCTTTAAAATAAAGTTTGGCAGGCTGTGTTTTTCACCCACTTCAGAAGTGAGGAGTTGAGAGGTTGGCATTTTAAAACAATATCAAAGCTGAGGACTTTAGGGGGTTTATACGATCTCCTGTCATGTGGCAGTCTTTAAGAAGTTCAATGAGCTAAAACAGATGTGTCGATACTTCAGCTTCTGTAGTACGATATTCAGGAATATTGGACACCAGGGTTAAGTCCAAACCGGTAACAGGGTCTCTGCGCCCTCAAACCAAAATGCAGATTTCTCCCGTAAACCTTTAAGTGCTGCAAGGAAACAATGTCTCTGTGGGTCAGAAAGGGTTTACTGAGTCCAGAGATATGGAGATGGGGTCAGATGTCTGGTCAGACGGCAGAGATAGCTTACGGAGAATAAATAGGGGATGGATGTCCGGTGGGTCTGCGGGGGACGAGTGGCAGGCAGCAGGCTGACACTGAGACTGAGATTTCTGATCCTTTCTTTACTCTCCTTTTTTCTGGAGAGGAAGTAAAGGAACCTCTGGATTTATTTGAGGTGCAATATATGACTTAGCAGCTTTAAGACATGAAGACACTTTTATTTTTACCTGAAAGTGGGCGGGGCCTAATTTTGGCGGGAAGCACCAAATACTATATTAGATTTCTACTCAAATGATTTTACTAATTCCTAAAAATAATGTATGATATAAGGGTGTATGGGTGAGAGCCCTGAGTACTGCAGATTAGACGTCTTTTTTAAAATAAATGTCTGCCAAATGTTTTAGACTTTTATCACCCTTTTTTTTAGAGAAATATTTCCTCTCGGACTATCTCCATTAAGTACAGGTGGAAATCTAAAGTAAAAGGAGCTATAATACAGTGGCATGCCTTTTTCATTTGCAGGTTTACAATGTTTTCAGGCATTTCATTTAGAAAATATTGCCTTTTTTAAAGCTAATACTTCATTTTGCTGATGAAAATGGTAGAGTTGCATGTCTAGAAACTGCATATTCTTTCAGTTTATGACATAAAATCTATTTATATAATAGAGTTTGATCCTTTACCTTACAAACGTCGCCAGCACTCCCTCAGATATCTCGTTGTTTACCGATTTAAAGAAACCAGTCCTTCTGAAAGTCATCTTGAACTAAATGTACTCTCCGTCACTGGGTATATCCGTTTGCTCCTCACAGAGATAGAAAGACTAACAGCCTGGAGCCAGCAGATGTCACTGTAGCTATGAAGGATGCTGAATCATGACACACACACACACACACACACACACACACACACGATCAAAGACCTCTCTGAATCCTGAGGTGTATTCCAGATGTGTGAGTCAGCGCAGTGAGTCAGTGTGTATTTGTTCCGTTTCTTATTTGTTTTTACTCTTAAACCAAAGTGACTCACGCCGCAGTGACAGGGGAACGTGCGGGTTTTTCAGAACAGGAAATGGATGTTTCAGACGGGCACAAATTATATTTTGTTGATCCGTGAGGATGGAGGGCTTTCAGCAGCCGGGAGGAAATGATAGTGGGGTGTGTGTGTGTGTGTGTGTGTGTATATGTGTGTGTGACATTATACGTTAATGCAGAGCGAGAGATATGGGAGTGTGATGAGGCAGTGACAGAGTGGTGAGGCTGGTTTCTGACTCTGAATGCCACCAGCAGCCTGCATAATATCTCATTTTCAGAGCTGTGTTCATTTCATGTGTTTTCAAAATAAAAGCACAAAGTCCAGTTTCTTTAAACCTCAAATCATCCTGTAGCATTTTCTTATTGGATTATAGTCAACGAACAATTAATTCTGAGTATTTTCATGATCTTTGTTGCTGATTTATAGGCCACATTCAATCAGTGTATAGCCACGTCACACCTTTAATTGGTTCAGACAATAATCAAATTAAAGTGTTTTGTTTGAATTCATTTCATTGAATTTCCGTTTAGTCTTTTTTGTCTTTATGTTCCTCTAACTTTTCATGCATCCATGTGACATCCCTGCTTTGTACATTTAATGAAAGCTTACAGTGTCCTGAAAACAACAATGGATATTACTTAATTGTGCTGTACAGGGTTCATGATATACAAGTATGTTCACACCAAACGTCAGGGTAAAATATAGTAATTTTGAGAGTAAAAAAAGGAGCGTAACATCCGTAAATACGCAAAATATAAAGAGGATAAGTTGCATACATTTCACAGAAGGAAAAAGGCTTATCAAAGGAGCATTTATGTGAGAATAAAGCACACACTATTCTATAGATGTGGTGTGGAAAGCAGAGGTGGAAGTACTTTTTGAAGTGCGTCACTTTACATTCATGCTATGGAAACTATCTTTGCACATGCAACCTTTCCTGTGCACGTGTCTTTGACACAGAGGTTGTTTTATTTACCTATGTGCGTTACAGCTGCAGCTGCAGCTAATTCACACAAACAAATATGCAATAATGATTAAATTGTGAGGATTTCTGTCGGGCAAAGTCGTAGCACGCATTTGAATAATTATTTCACATTGATGCGCTCCAGTAAAGAATATGATTTTAAAAAGTGGTTTTGTTGATTTTATTGTTAAAACAAGTGTTGTGTTATTGCCATATCTTTTGTGTGCCCCTCAGGAGGAACAGCTGTTCACAAAATGTATATCGCTTTGCACAGAAAATAAGAAATGGTTTCCACTAAATATCCGTTCCCTTGAAGCGTGTATATTTGTTAAAGTTAGTCAGTAGTTTTCCAAACTGAAGCCATAAATACCCAAAACCTAAAGTATAGAAGACTTTCATTTCCTTCAGTTGTGTTTATTTGTGACTATGATGTTTAAATGTTATTTATGGACCTTAGGAAGAATATTTGAAACAAAAACCATTAATAATAATTCACAAAATGCTCGAAGAAGCTTTTTAAGTACAAATAAAAAATGTTACAACAGTTATTAATCAGCATCCTAAATAAATACTTCATAATGAAACTGTTGCTTCCGCGTTAAGCTCCTCTACTCCTTTGTTCTAATGCATGTAAATGAGTTTAAAATGAGTGAGTTATTGGTCCTTTTTTCCAAATTGTGCAGCCATGATTACTGGTCATGTTTGTGAACGTTTTGCACATCACTTAGAAAAAGGTTTTGCAGTTTTACTCAATAAATCAAACTTTAAAATATTGCCTTTTAATTTACATCTATTGCACGTCTGTCCGTCCTGAGGGAGGGATCCTCCTCTGTTACTCTCCCCGAGGTTTCTTACATTTCCCCGATTTAACTGGGGGGTTTCTTTGCATCAGTGCTGCAGCTGCTGGTCTCCAGTCCGCTTTTTAGGCTTCCGGTGACTCAGCACGACTCGGTGCCTTTCGCCCTGGCGACATGCATGCGACCCAAAGGCTGCTTTTATCGCCGGATGATTAACACAGCACAACCGTTTCAACTCCTCACGACCTCAAAGTGTGTGTGTGTGTGTGTGTGTGTGTGCAGGGTGTGTAAACAGACACACAAGGGATAATGCCAAACAACAGATGAACAGAGATATCAGAATTTCAGGAATCCATTCATGAAATTATTAAGTGTGAAAAGTCCCGACGTGAGTAACCAAAGACAGTGACTCATGTCCTGCGGAAGTTCTGCGTTATTTATACAGTCCATGTGAAGCACCAGATTAAAATCCTGGAAAAATACTGACAAGCCCTGAATTGAAACTGAATGCCACCAATACTCTGCAATATTTAAGTTTCAGAGCTGCATGTGTTCATTTTCATGTGTTTTTCAAAGTAAAAGCACAAAGTCCAGTTGGTCTTAACCTCAAATCATCCTGTACAATTTCTCAATTGGATTATAGTCAACGAATAATTAATTTGGAGTATATTCATGAGCTTTGTTGCTAATTATGGGTCAAAATCAATCCATTTATAGCCACGTCACACCTTTAATTAATTCAGATAATAAATGACCAGATCTGCTTTTTGTTTGAAGACATTTCTGTGTTTTTCCGATTTAGTTTTTTGTTGTCTTTTTGTTCCACCGACTTTTCATGCATTCATGTGACATCCCTGCTGCATACATGTTATGAAAGCTTGCTGTGTCCTGAAAACAAACAGGTATGTTACTTGAGTGTGCGTTACATAGTTGAGGATATACAGTTATTGGTATACACGGAGACCAGGCAAAAATAGGAATATGAAACTTCAAGCACTCTTCAGAGAGTGTTCAGGTTATGACTTGAAGTGTGATGCTCCAAACCTTAATTCCTAATTGAGAATCTTCTGCTTTTTTCATGTAAATAAGTTGCAAAAAAATAAAAAAGTCCTGTTTTTAAAACCGAGCATTTCAAGATACAAGACATTTGATGTCAGCCACGGGGAATCGTAACGTTTAAATTAAGGAATGCAGCAGAAAATACAATATTTCCAAATTCAAACTCCTAAATTAAAATCCTACAAATTATTTGCAAGTTTTTGGGTAAACATATTGAATTACTTCCCACCTAATGACTGCATTTCTCATCTAAAGGAAGTCATTTCAATACAAAGCTCCTTTAGGAATGATCTTCCTCTCAGATCCATCTCCTCTTCCTCCGCTTCAGGACTTCTTTATACTCCTCAGAGCAACTTGTTTGTGCTTTTAGTCGAGCAAAACTACTTTCATTCAAACTTCTTTATCTGATCATTCAGAGATACTGAAGAGAGAGGCACACATGGTCTGCAGGCTGTCTAAAGTCCACCTTATCAAACCGCTGGAGCCGGATGTACATCGCATGTCTTCTCCACCTTTTTCTCAGGAGGAGACGGAGGATGCTCCACTCCCCCATTCAGATTTCAGAACCTTCCATCAGTTTGCTCCCCCAGAATCCCCCAGATTCCTGCGGGATGAGTGTGAGCGCTTAGCATCTGAGTCACAGGAAGCATCGGGTTAACTTCATCAGAGTTTTGTGATCACGCACGCACGCACACACACACACACGCACACACACACACACACACAACACTCACTGAGGTGTGTGTGATGTTGAATGCTACAGAGGAGGTGAATCACTGCGATGTTTCCCTCCTTTTTTTAAGGCACATGCAGTGCATCTAAGGTCGTTGCATCCATCACATGCATGCTTTTGAATATTTCCATCTAGAGGACGCATTATTGCAATGTGCATCGTGGAAATGAAATGATCTAAAAGATAAACTTCATTTTGAAGCGCTGCCTATATGTCAGATATTCAAGCCATGATTTTTATATCTGTCAATAAATCAAGAGATGGTTTTCTGCGGAAGAGATGATGACAGGATTTATCCCGTCTCCTCTTCTTTTGACACTTTTACTTTTAACCCAATACTTAGCCTTCACTTCCACACGTTCATCACCGATTACCACCAAACTTTTTCCTTCAGATCAAACTGTCTGATTATTTAACAGAAAACTGAGAGACATCTTCACTGACACGCACATAGATAATACTAATATGCTTTAAAACTGTGCAGTTAATATGTATTTACTACAGTCACCATGTTTATTGTGGAACAATGTGCACCATTGTACTTTACCGTCTTATTTTATCTGACATTTTTACTTTTGACGTTTATTTAAATCCTTTATTTAATTTATTTTCTAAATATCTTTTTTGCACATTCTTACTTTAATTTAAACCAATTGGAAATATTTGTATTACTCTTTTTGTCTCACACTTTCAAATGGAGCCACCACACCCATTATTCCTCTGGTATATATGAACCATCAGATTGTGATTGAAGACCGCTGTGTGGTTTTAGATAAAAATATCATTTCCTGTTTTATAAATGAAGTTTTACAAGAGTTTGATATGAATCACTTTTTAAAAATGGGCCGGGGCCGGAACCCGGGGAAGTTTTTCTGCAGCTCTTCCTGTCCGTGGTGGTTTGTGGTCACACAGCTTCTGTAAATACAACCTGAGGTGGGAAGTAGATTTACTCAAGTACTGTACTTTAGAGGTAAATGGTGTACTTTTACTCCACTTCATGTATTTAATCCCTTTAGTTGCTAGGCAGATTAGGAGTAATGATGGTAAATATAATCAGCCCTTAAATCAGACTGTAGTTCACCTGCAGTAAATCCAGCAGCTACCCTGCAGTATACAAAGCATTCAAACTAGCTGCACCTTTACCAGCTCTGAGAACACTTTAATGATCAATCATTATAAAACATATCAGAGATATTATTCTGAAATGGACCAATCAGACAATGACTACTTTTACTGTCACTACTTTAAGAACATTTAGAGGAGAGTACTTTCTACTTTCACTGGAGGAACATTTAGAATACTTTCACTGTGACAGAGTATTCCTACACTCTGGTACTTCTACTTTACTCAAGTACAAGACCTGAGTACTTCTACTTTACTCAAGTACAAGACCTGAGTACTTCTACTTTACTGAAGAACAAGATCTGAGTACTTCTACTTTACTCAAGTACAAGATCTGAGTACTTCTACTTTACTCAAGTACAAGACCTGAGTACTTCTACTTTACTCAAGTACAAGACCTGAGTACTTCTACTTTACTCAAGTACAAGACCTGAGTACTTCTACTTTACTCAAGTACAAGACCTGAGTACTTCTACTTTACTCAAGTACAAGACCTGAGTACTTCTACTTTACTCAAGAACAAGACCTGAGTACTTCTACTTTACTCAAGTACAAGACCTGAGTACTTCTACTTTACTCAAGAACAAGACCTGAGTACTTCTACTTTACTCAAGTACAAGACCTTAGTACTTCTACTTTACTCAAGAACAAGACCTGAGTACTTCTACTTTACTCAAGTACAAGATCTGAGTACTTCTACTTTACTCAAGAACAAGACCTGAGTACTTCTACTTTACTCAAGTACAAGATCTGAGTACTTCTACTTACTCAAGTACAAGACTCAAGTACAAGACCTTAGTACTTCTACTTTACTCAAGTACAAGATCTGAGTACTTCTACTTTACTCAAGTACAAGACCTGAGTACTTCTACTTTACTCAAGTACAAGACCTGAGTACTTCTACTTTACTCTAGATCTGAGTACTTCTACTCCCCCCTCTGTTGGTTGTAGTGACGCTCTGAGGTTGGAGGGGGTCCACACGGTGGCAGTGTGCACAAATGCTGTCCGCTCTTCTTCCATCTGCAAATGAAAACTAATTCTTAAAGGTGACAATCTTTTTGTTATTCAGCTAAAGAGTATTTCCATGTTATGCTACTGCGTACTTCTACTCAGGATTATAATTCTAATGTAAGTATTTAATTCCTTTAGTGTCTTTAATCACCAAACACTGACATTCATCTGTGTGTTCTTGGTGGTGTGGTTACATCAGAACAAGTCTCCTGAGAGAACCGACTAAGACAGGTCAATATTAAACGGAAGTGTTTTTTAGGAAGTCTTTGCTAAACGGGCGTTGATCCACACCTCTCCCGTGTTGTGTTTGAGTCACTGCGTCCTCGGAGCTCCAGCCGTCTGACGCTTCATGATGCTGAGCGGATTCGGTGGTCACATCTGCCCACTGCGGCGCCGGCGACTCACTTTGTCACACTTAGGGGCCAAGAATATATGGAAAGTGTTCAAAATAAACCGGGGGAAAGTTCAGCGCTGCAAATAAGTGATGAGTAACGATAACTTGCTGAAGGAGGAAACTCAAAACAGGGATATTTATAGGCCTGTGATAAAAAAGCACATTCATTTAAATGATTTTATAAAACAGTTTTATTATTAAGTGGGGAAAATATTTCATAATACATTTTATTCACAAGGTTTTTATTTTAAACTTTGATTCACCAGCTGTTCTCTCTGCCATAGAGGTATAAAGGATGAGGGGTGGGGGTTTAGACATAATATCTAATATAATAACTCTCAATAAATCTGGTTATCCAAACTGAAATATACCTGTTTCATATTTTAGTACAGATTTTATATTATATTAAACTTATATTTATTGGATGTTTTACTTTAACTTATATATATCTTTATTTTATTGTATTTATTTTCAATATTCAACATTTTTATCAAATGTATTTTATGTTTTATTGTTCATTTTATTTTCTTATGTTTAAATAAATATTTTAATTAAATTTTTACTTTAATCTATTTGTATATACTTTAATTCAAAATTAGAGCATTTGCAAAAATAACAATTATTCTAAAGCCTCTTAAATTCATTGTCATGTCTTTATGAATGGGCTTTAAATGCATTACAGACATGACCTTCCTAAATAAAGGTGTTACCAATTATTCTGTGAGTGGCCGGCGAGGAGAATCAGGTGTATTTCTGTTTGTTGAGTCATAAAGTAACGTCCTTTCTGACAGCTGCCCCTCCTCTGGGCACCGAGGGAAACTCCAGCAGATGTGAAGGGAAGACTTTTATCTCTCATCTGTTGACTGAACACAATCTCATCACGATATTTCACCTGTCCAGATCTCCCCGCTGATTAGCTACCCGGCTTTAAGACGCCTTTTCTGGGTAGCGCCTCGTCTATCCATCGGATGAAATCATATTTTTTGGGGGGCACCTGGAAGATCTGGAGGAAACAGAGGGATTTTAGCCTTTACAGACCATTTACATGCACTAAAACCTATATAAGACACTACAGGACAGGGGGAAAAGTGTG
Organism: Eleginops maclovinus; assembly: GCF_036324505.1. Taxonomy (NCBI): domain Eukaryota; kingdom Metazoa; phylum Chordata; class Actinopteri; order Perciformes; family Eleginopidae; genus Eleginops; species Eleginops maclovinus. Next base: position 1,801,652 of record NC_086355.1, read on the forward strand.
TGTGTGTGTGTGTGTGTGTGTGTGTGTGTGTGTGTGTGTGTGTGTGTGTGTGTGTGTGTGTGTGTGTGTGTGTGTGTGTGTGTGTGTGTGTGTGTGTGTGTGTGTGTGTGTGTGTGTGTGTGTGTGTGTGTGTGTGTGTGTGTGTGTGTGTGTGTGTGTGTGTGTGTGTGTGTGTGTGTGTGTGTGTGCGCGCGCGCGCGCGCGCGCGCGCGCGCGTGCGTGCGTGTGTGTTCCTTCCTTCCTCTCACACCACAATATTTGGTCATCTGAAGTGGCTCCAGCAGTCGTCACGTTACCCGCCGGACAGCTCGGTGCTTTCCACCTCTTAATGCAGGATCAGTCACTCGCAGCGGCTCCGTGGGACAGATGTTGTTTAGAGGTTAACCCCCACCCACCCCCCACCTCTCCTCCCTCACCCCTCCTCCCGTTGTCCCGGTGCACAGTGACGCAGGTATTGCGCAACCTTTTCCCTTCCGTTTTGGCGGCGTGACATCACTGGCTCTCTGTTTCCCCGCTCCCCTGACGCGTGATACACACTCTCAACGCACTGTTATGTGTAAACACCGCATACAAGTCGTTCCCACACACACACACACACACACACACACACACACACACACACACCTTTACTGCCTCAGGTCCTGCTGTATCCAGGGAGGCACCTGTCACACGTGACGTCAGGTGAATGCGTGCGTGTGTGTGTGGATGTGTGTGTTGGATGTTTGCATCATCAGCACAGCAGCAGCACACCTCGGTCACAGGGTAAACTTTCCACCGTGCTCGGAGGAAAGAGCGGCTTCACACTCGAGTAGTTGGAGAGTGGCCTAATTTCACTGATGCGGCTGAAAGGAGGTCAGAGGTCGCAGAGAGAGGAGTCCTTTATCCAATGTGTACATTTAAATATACCAGTTTCATATTATAGTACAATATACACATTTTATATTAAATCTGTATATTATCAGATGTTTGATCTTTAATTGGACGCTTTACACACACACACACACACACACACACACACATATGCCTTTATTTTATTGTATTTTTCATAATATTTAACATGTATTTTATTTTCTAGTGGACATTTTAATTTCTTATGTTTCTTATTTTAATTAAAGTTTATATTCATTCTATTTTGAATTCTTATGATGAATGAAATATTTAATTTATTTTCATATATTTTTTATCTTCTTATTTGTTGAAGAATTAGAGCATGTGCAACAAGAGAAAATGTCGTGCAGCCGTACAGACTGTTCCGCCGTACTGAGGATGTTTCATCAAAATGTAAATGTGTCTTTCAGCGCATCAATGGTCAAACCCTACAAATCAGCACGGTATCCAGCTTGATGTATTTGGTCTTAAATATTGTGATGTTTTAAATTATTCTGACCAGCTTGTCCTGTATTTTTTGCAAACAGTTGTTCTCCAAAGTTCTCCTGGACAGATAGTCAGAAATAAGTCAATGCATGAGGACAAAGCTCAAAGGAAAACACTGAACTGTAGACGATATAAATATGTGAAGGCTTTTGAATCTCCTCAGCACATTTCCACAGACTCCCTTTAAGTGTTTTCTGGAGCAGCACACAACTTGTAGGGAAACAATATCATAGCCCTTTAACAACTTACTCATAGGCTGTATAAAAGCAGGGCCAACGCAGCTAAATCTGGGCCACAAAATGGGAACTAAAAGAGTCGTCTCATCTAAATCCAGATCTCCAGATCCATGGCTTTAAATACTGAGATCAACTCTAAGTCTGCACTCTACAAATCTGACCTTCTCATAGTGTGTTCAACACCTTTTACAAGAGGAAAGCGTTACACAGCCGTACGCGTTATTACCCTGATCCGGATATTCCATAGAATCAGCTTTGAGACTCTTTGTCCTTTGTAAACAAGAAGTCGCTGAAAGGATGACTTTTACCTTCTGTATATTCCTCCCCTGTCCTTGCACTCCTTCCTGCACCATGTTATTGTATGTCTTTATTCCTTTATATGTTTAGTTTATTGTGTGTTGTATTCTCGGAGCAGAGTGGGATTAAACCTTTGTATTTACAGTACTTATTCTGCAGCCTTGAATCTTTGCATGTCGTCCTCAGCTTTCAGGAATATTCAAGTGGAGTAAAGCTGAGAGGGGCAACAAGTGCTGCTTAGACTCCATGCAAGCCAATTTATTGAACGCGTTACAAAGTATAAATAATAAAGTTCCTGTTGAATAGGGACAAGAAGAAGCATGAAAGCTCTCCAGTCCTGCCCCCTCTAACAAACATTGCAAATCGAAAGTCCTACAGAGTTCAGTTCACGGTGTCGTCAGCGGGCGTGATATTTCCCTAGTTTTAAAAAATAAATCAAATGAATCTCTTTGTAAGTAAATAATAATACAAATAATAAATAATAATACAAATAATAAATAATAATACAAATAAATAATAATAATAATACAAATAATTAATTATTATTAATAATACAAATAATTAATTATTAATAATAATACAAATAAATAATACTAATAATGATAATAATAATACAAATAATTAATTAATTAATAGCAATAATAAGAATAAAAATAATTAAATAATAATGATGATAATAACAAATTAATAATAGTAATAATTTATTAATAATAATAAATTAATAATAGTAATAATTTATTAATAATAATAAATTAATAATAGTAATAATAAATTAATAATAATACAAATAATTAATTAATAATAATATAAATAATTAATAATAATAACAATTAATTAAATGATGATGATGATGATAATAATTAATTAATAATAGTAATAATAATGATTAATTAATAATAATGATAATGATAATCAAATCATCTTTACAGGTAACCAAAAAAATAAAATGGTCAAAGACAAACAATAACCCTGAGATCATCGGTCAAGTTTGGTTTTTCAAGTTTGGTTTAGTTTGAATAAAGTTTCACAGTAGTTTGTTTGGGGATGAGTTTGTAGTTCACTGTTAACACTTGTACGTTTTCGCCCACGGGCATTGTGCATTGACCAGGTGAAGAGCTTCGTAAGCTACCTATAGCAACGTTACAGACACCATAGACTCTTCAATCAACCCTGAACAACAACAACAACAACAACAATAAATGTTTAACTTGACTTTGTATTAAAGCAGCTGATAGCCTTACTCATCCAAGATGGGGATTACGGAGTGTGAGAAGTGTTTAGGGTTCCTCACCTGGATGTTTGTGTATTTCGCCCAGAGGTTGTAGAAGTGCTCAGATTCTTAACTGAAGTAAAAGTACAAATACTGCTCAGAATGCATAATGGCTATTATATTATTATAGAATATGATATTGTCTCGTTTTGTAAGTACTTTATACACAAAGGAGCATTCAAACGTCTTCAATGTGGGGCCAATTTACGAACCTTTTACTTTGTGAAACGCTGGAAATATTTGCAGTACAGTCATGTATCTCATCAGGTATCTAACTAAGAAGAGTTTTATAGTCAAAGGTACACTACTAGAAATATATGTACTATAAAATGCAATTATTCAAGTAGAAGCACTGAAATGCAATGTCCTCAGGTAAAGACCAGCGTTGATTTTGCCATACTTTGCATCGGGTTGAGTATTTGATTTGAGACCAGCACCAGTCCGGTCCCGAAGCCCTCAGACCTTTAGAGTTGTCCACTTTGTTTAAAGCCCTCCCTCCTTTGTTTCCTGCTGTCCCGTCTACCCTCCTGTTCTGAATCCGGCTCATTAGTCCTGAGTTTATCCCGCTAATCACCTCCTTCCCCACCTGAGCGCCTCCCTCCGCTCTCCGTCCCCTCGTCAGATTAGTCCATATTAAAGCGCGCTGTTCACTCGTTTGATCCTTGGTTTTTCACCCTTTTATTATCAACTCCGCCTCGCCTGCATGATCCCTGAATACACATTTATTTTAGTTCAAAGGGGACTTGGTTTGCCCAAATGCATTTTGTTTTGTAGTAATTTAACATCTTTTAGTTGCCAGCTTTCCTTCCCGTCCTCCGGTGCTGTTACTCTGGGGTCTTTTATTCTGGCACAACATTTTGCTCATGTTCTGCGGCTCTGAGCTGAATGTGTTAAATTAAAACCCTCCATTGATTTTTCCTGACTTCTCAGAGTTTCAGCGGTCCACACATTTACACGCTGCACGTTTTAATGAGAGCAAACGAGGTCTCCTGTCGGACCCCGTGGCAGGAAGCCTTTCTGTACAGATCAGTGTGAGTTCACACACATTACGGAAGAATAATCACACTGTCTCACTTAGTCTGCAGATAGTTTGGGTTTTTATTCAAGTTAGTTTTGAGACGTCCATCTGTTGAGATTTCTGCTGAAGCTCGACACAATGGAGATGAATGAGTTCAGCGCTAAAAGCTTTTCCAATGGTTCATGTCAAAGACTGAAGGGCTTCATCCTTTTTGGAAGAAGACACAGTCCCTACAGAAACTGGGTAAATGCTGTCAAATGTAAAAGAAACAACCACTATATCATATATTTATATATTTCATGGATGTTTATATTTTAAGCTCTGTCAAATTTCAAACTGACCCTGAATATTTCATGCTATTTACAGAAGACACAATTATTGATGGCCCGGTTCGTCTGATTTGCAGCAGGATTACTGAGGAATAAGTCAAAATGTAATGCCGTTTGATGGAAAAGTGAAGCGTTAGGTAAGCAAGAACTGATACAGCTTTGGAGGATATCGCACCATTATTTATCTTCGTATGAACAACATTTCCAAAATTCTATCCTGCAGAATTAGTTTTATTGTTTGCTTACAAAGCCCTTAATGGTTTGGCAATTAAATCTCATTTAAAGACCCTCTTATTCCCCCGTGTGTTTGCAGCTAGTTGGTTTTACATCATGAGGGTTTTCAGTCCCTGGCTTTAAGAATGGTTTTATTTTCTCATGTTTTACATTTGCTTTTAGTCCAAATGTGTTCATGCTGCTTTTCATATATTTATTGATGGGATTGATTGGGATTGGATAGAAACCCTTTTATAGTTTTATCATTTGATCAGTTTTTGCAGATAATCCTCAACATTTTACCCTACTTTCAGTAAGTTGTTTTTACCCTTGTGTTCTGAACCATTTTCATACTTTGGATGGTTTGTTTCTCAGCCTTATTGCGGAAAAACTACCCGATATCTTTGGGGTGGAAAAGTGTGTCACGGTCCTTTTTTAGGAACTGCTCACATTATCTAATTTAAAGACAACCTTCACTGAAGTCTGCCCTCGGAAGTCCACTTCGAGTTTCAATAATTCGATCAGTTAGTTGCTGATCATCCTCAGTGCTTTGCAGGGCTTTCAGTAACTACGTTGAATAAGTGCTGACCTGCAGTTCACCTGCTCAGGAGGCCAGTGTGTGACCTGCTGCGCGCTCCAACAGAGACCCATCTGTTCTGCTCCCGACTGAAGCATCCAAATTAAATTGGAATGACTCAGACGCTCGATGACTTATCCCTCCTCGGTCAATGTTCTGTCTTTCAGCAAACATGCACAAACACACACACACACACGGAGCTGGGACTCACTTATTCCACTGAGCCTTTAACTGTGAGAGGAAGCAGGGGTGAGTGGGCGGTGCTGGGAGTGAAAGGAAGATGGGTGGAGGAGGGTGGGAGGAGGAATCAGTTGGCAGCGGCGGAGAGGAAGCTGTGTCATATCCAGGAGGAAGTGTGAGTCAGGCTCGTACATTCTTGGAGGCTGATTCAGCACTGCACAGGAAGTGGGAAACGCTTACCGCTGAGCTTTAACACCGGGAGGGAAAGCACCCCGTCTGGAGCGGTGTAACCGTTAAAACTGTCCTCCTGAAACGTACGAGGGTATAAAAAATAAGCAAAAGAGAAAATGCGGCAGGTGAAATGGACTCTGTGTTAACGAGGAGAGGCGTCTGCAGACAGGAAACAGGAAGTAGGAGCTGTCAGAGAGGAGGAGAGGGTAAAAGGGGAGCATCGGGGTCTTCCTCTTTGACCCCCCCAGACATCTCCCTCTCTTCTCACTTCTCAGATTTCACCGTTCCAGCTATAGCAGTTTAACCCCTTCCTGTCCAGTAAAGAGAGTTGCAGCGTTTAGAGGAAGGAGGAAGTGATTACAGGAAGACCCTTAAATACATTTCAAGGAAATCTGCAAACACAGAAGGTGTTGTCTTGAATTCTAGACATTTGGGTGTTTCTGGGTCGTTTTGGAGGTTATTTTGGATGACAATTTCTGACATTTTAAGGATCTAAAATGTCAGTTTTTAGTCCAACAAAACTATAAAATTAGCCAAAAAATTCTGAGAAAAGTCAGAAATCAGAAAAACTAGAATTCAGTAAATTCTGAGAAAACAAATAGAAATGTAAAGTCTGGTTAAAAGTGTTTGTTAAAAAAAACTAGACTAATTTAAACCAGAGATGAAAACACATTATAATTTAAATATCTAGTGTACATTGCAGCTAAGCAGTGGTACAAATCCCTCCTAACCCCCCCTTAAATCCCCCCCGTGATTCGTTGGATATCTTTCAGAGACAGTGAGATCGCTGATGCAATATCAGTAAAAAAAGAATCTGTTTGTGCTTTTTTTTAATCCTGCAGCCAAAGTGGTGTTTCCATCAGGATTTCCATTTTGTTTTGTTGCATCGACATTTGTATTTCTGAATCCAGATGAATGATGAATGGAAGTGTGTTGGCCGCACGGCAGCAAAAACAAAACCATCCATTAAACCTTCACACAACTCTTGCAGTATAATCTTAACGGTCTTTAATTCCCACTACTTTCCAAACACATGACTTCCAAACGACTTACTGCATGATTTGGAAAACTAAAGTATTGTTCTTTAATTAAGCGATACCAAATCGAACCTTTTAAGAATCATAATTCTCATAACCCGTGGATTAAATTAGGAGGATCAGAACCACATCTGTTTAAAGTTTTCAGAATATGATTTGTACCCTAGGGATATTTCTGCAGCTCCAACATATTCAATTACAAATGTTATTTGAACACAGAAATAGCAATTAGCATAAATTGTGCTTTGAATTTTGCACTAGTAGATATTGAGATTTCTATAAAGGTTGGATTAATGCTTTGAAAGATACCCTCACTATAACACTTCTGGATTTTAGCCTTTGTGGACCACACACACACACACACACACCTAAATTCTCGTTAATATAGGATGAGTAATTGACGTACAAATGACTTTTATGGAAGTACCACCTTGTACAAAGTGCTTTGGCTGTTCTGTGTTTTCTGATATGCCAATAAAGCTTCCTTCAACTTGAATATTGTCATTGTGACATTGAGTTTTTCATTCAGGTGTCACTCGGGGGAACTTTTCCAGGTTGTGACCTATATTTTTATCTCAGTGACGAGGTTGGTGACATCATGGTGGCCATGTGCGTGGTGGTGGTAAGTGGGGGAGGGGTTTTTATAGGATGTTCTTCCCCATTAATAACCCCTCGGACAGCCGGTCCCACCCCAGACTCTCATGGCCACCGCCTCCGTCCTCGTGATAAAACACCAGCTTATCACCAGTTTCCATTCAGCTTCTTCTCCCCGCTTATGTAACGGCAAGCCGGGAGGAAGTGCTGTCTGCTGTGAATGAAGAATGTGTGTGTGTGTGTGTGGGGGGGGGGGGGTGTGTGTGTGTGAGGAAGACGAGGGAAGAGACAAACGTGTGTGAGTGGAACAGGTTTCCACATGAGAGTAAACTCGCCAAACATGTAGGACAGTGGAAAAAGTGTGCTCAGCTGATTAATGCAAGGACACACACACACACACACACACACACACACACACACACACACACACACACACACACACACACACACACACACACACACACACACACACAGCCCTCTCACCATGTTGTATTGTACGGGTTGTTGCTAGGAGACAAACTAATTCCAAACCTCTTGAAACAGAGGGACTTACTCCTCATTTCTGGGAGAAAAGGGGAAAGGGTGAAGGGGTGAGGAAGAAGAGGAGGAGGTGGGGGGAGGCTCTAAGAGACAGGACAGCAACTCTCCCACGCAGAACAGCTTTCACTCTCCTGTAACCTTCCTCTTATTATCACATGAAACAAACGTCTTTGCATCATCTTCATCTTTCCTCTGAGGTCCCTGGAAAGATGTTTTTAAATACCCCCTCAAAACAAAATGTGCAATAATGACTTCCTACAATCAGTAAAGCATTTCCATCTCACATCAGGACCCCCGGACACAGTTAGCGTTAGCTGCATTTATAGGAATTAAGGAGCGCATGCAGCTCAAAAATGACCCGGATGATTTGGACAATTTTGGCATGGTTTTGGAGGTTATTTAGGGTGACAATTTCTGACATTTTAAGGATCTAAAATGTCAGTTTTGACTCCCCTGAAACTATAAATTCGACCCAAAATTTAGAGAAAATCTTCAATTCTGAGAAAAAAGTCAAAATTCCGATAAAGTTTATTGTGAGAAAAAAGTGTTGGTTAAAAAAAAGCAGTCTAATTTAAAAAGCAGGCTGAAGGAACCAGAGAAACAAATCCGTTTAAAAGTAAAGTGCATATTGCCAATAATCTGTGGTGCAAATCCCTCTTAAAACACCACGATCGTTGTTCCGCAATGCTTTAATGGCATCCGTTCATGAAGGTATCTTAATAAATCCTACACAACTGCATCTATTTTGCCCTTTAGTTTAAGGACGTTGACTCGTCCGTCTCCTGCTTAAAGTTAAATAAATACCCTTCAGAGTTCACAGGCAAAATGTCCGCTTTGTGCTCCTCTTCCTCCTCCGTAAAGAGTAATCTGAGAGTGACAGCAGTGGCCAAAAAGACTTTTAGCATTCATATAGGAAAATTGAATTGTGATGTATTATATTTCTGGAAGCCCTCAGAGAAGCATTGTGTGCTGTCCAAGTCCAACCTAAAGGATTGCTTTAAATCTGGACATCCTGTAGAGCTGCAGGGCTTTAGGGGAGCAGAAGAAGAAGTTATTTACAAGGAAACCTGAAATACATGGGTATAGTCTATCAAAGGATCTATGAATGCTAACATCAGCACGCTAACAAGCTCTGAATGTGATATTCAGCAGGTAGAATGTTGAGAAAATATAGATCATGATATTAAACAAGTCAATACTTCCTCGAAGTATTTTCACTGTTACAGGGACTACTGTGAATGCACAAGCAGCTCCAACTGTTTCAAATGTTTTTCTACTTTCATTTTTTTATTTGCCTTCCTTTCCTCCCCTCTTCCCTTCCCCTTTTCTTGCTCTCTCTGGAGAAACGTCTGCCTCTGTGTCAATCATACCGGCAGTCAGGTGCTCATAATGTCATTACCAAGGTAAATGTGGGCCATGACATTCTTCAACACACACACACACACACACACACACACACACACACACACACACACACACACATACACATACACATACACATACACATACACATACACATACACATACACACACACACACACACACACACCTACCTCCTGTCATGTGCTCTTCATTTCCATCAGCAGCTTCCCTCTCATCCCCCTTCATCATCGGTCTCTCTCTCTGCCTCCCACATTGTGAAACACTGCAGCTACTAAGGGGGAGAGAGAGAGAGAGAGAGAGCCCTCACCCGGGGTCCGATCATGTGACATGGCGTGTCTGCGTGAGGTCAGCTGCCTGTCTGTCCGTCTGTCTGACAGGACAGGGACCGGCGGCAGTACGTTTTTGCATGGTCAGTGTTTCCTGCAGAAAGACGCTCTGCTGTTTTTTTACATTTCAGAAAAATAGACAAAAACTTGAGAAAAAACAGCAAAGAGAGATAAATGTCAATTCTTAGAAAAGTTGAAATTCTGCAAACAAAATCAATTTGAGAAAAAAATTCAAAATCTGAGATAAAGTCAGACATCTGAAAAAGGTCAAGTTCTGAGGAAGTGAAAATTCAATTCTGAGAATAAGTCAAAATGTTGAGCAAAAAAAGTGTGAGAAAAAGGTCTAAGGCAGAGGGTGTCATACAGAAAAATATACAGAGAGCTGGGCCCCTGATAGAGGTGAATACTGCCTCATAAGTTAAGTTATAAGTTAGCAAAACAAATCAAATGTCGGTGAATAATGCGCCATACTTTCAAATGGTTTCAGAAAGAACAGCCTACATCCCGTCTGTCTTCAGGGTTCATTTATTCTGTTGCAGCTCATTCCTTAAAACAGAAGCCTCACATCGCTGATAATCAGAGTAAATATGGAGGTTACATTTCAAGCTGGTTATTATTTTTTTTAATCAACTCAGAGACTGTTTTAAATTTGAAACGACTGATTTTATTAGAGAGTTGGGTTCATTAATATATCTGAACATATATATTTGAGAAGTACAAAATAAGACAAGCAGAACTTTAATGTGTGGGCCGTATTCATTTATACTTTTAGAAATGGCAGGGGGCCGGTTCAAAATGCCCTGCGGGCCACATTTGGCCCCCGGGCCGTAGTTTGGGCACCCCTGGTCTAAGGCAACGGGGGGGTGATACACTGATAAACAAATGACTATTTTTGTTGTTGAATTAACCCTTAAAGGTTCTGCCTTTGTTGTCACTGTGGAGCGAAACTCAGGGTGTGACGTGAGCGCAGTACAAAGTCTCCGACACTTCACCTCCGACCTGTCTTGACCTGGACAGAAATACTCCGGGGGTGGGGGGGGGGTCACCTGTTGCCCGTTGTTGCCCCCATATGTCTCTCTGGGTCACCTGCAAGTTGAAAGCCCATGGAGAGGAGACTATCTTTAGGACGGTATCAGGAAACCCAAGGTTTTGGAAAAGACATTGAGACACATCGGGTTATTCCAAATTTGGAGTAGAACGTGGTGAGACCGTGTTTGAGTGAATGTACTTCCCCCACTGCATCGGTTTTGAGGCTTTCAGTGATTTTGAATAAGTTTTTCTTACATCTGGAATAAAAAATGTAGTTTCACCTCAGCTCTTTATGAGTAATCCCAAAGGCTTTTAAGAGTATTGTCCACTTCCTGCACCATAATATGCAAAGTATTCCTTTAATACAGATGTTGTTCAAACACATGGTTCCTTTAAACACATTAGGGAAATGCCAATGTAAATTTGAATGAGGGTTTCTTATTTATGAAAGGGGAGTTTTGGTTTCACCTCGGCTCTTCATGAGTAATCCTGGTAATGTTATTAGTTTTAAAAAATGGTCAAATTTCAGGTTTTTTTGACGGTCGCTTTTCACCAAACTGTGGTAGGTGAGTCAGCAGGTTTTGGTAGATGACTCGGCACGTTTGGTATGAAATTATGGAGCGTTGAACAAGCTGAGTTTTCGCCCACTTCACCACCAGTAGGAATTTAAAGTGTGGTCACACCAAAGAATGCACAGCCTGCACTGCTCCGGAGTAATTACTGTCCTCTCGATCTGCGATATTGTCTTCCAAGAGATGTTTAGTCACCGGGTCGAGACTTTATATGTTTTACGTAATTCTCGTGAGTCAGCGTGCGTCATCGAGCGTCGGATACTTTCTCGTCCAGCCCTGCAGCGGTCGTCTGGGTGGAAGGATCAGGCGGGTATTTAGACTGCGAGCATGTGGTCCACCATGTTTATTTACCTCCATCATCTGTGAACTTTTTGGGGCAAGGACAGTTATGGAATCATTTCCCAGTAAAATATCATTTCTCCAGTACTCGCTGAGTTTAAAGGCCTTTCTTTTCTTACTCTTTACATCTCCATATTCATGTTCTCTCATTCCCCTTGTTCCATCATAAGCTTCGTTTAAAGAGGCCCTGTTTATTTTCCTGGGTTTTCCCCTTCCTGTAGTGCGTTCTATAAATGTTAGTGTATGTAAATGGTTTGCAGAGGCTAAAATTCCTGTGTTCCCTCCAGAGTTTCTCTCCTATACACTCCGGAAAACTATGTATCACTTGCGCTTGTATTGACTAGCGCTCCAACACATTGTACGTGATAGGCTAAGGGGCGGGACATCTCTAAGTGGTTGACCAATCACAACACAACCTGAACGGTAGCTGGAGAGGACTCTTTAAAGTAGAGACTCTACATACTGATATACACCTGAACATCAGCTGGAGAGGACTCTTTAAAGTAGAGACGCTACATACTGATATACACCTGAACATCAGCAGGAGAGGACTCTTTAAAGTAGAGACTCTACATACTGATATACACCTGAAGATCAGCAGGAGAAGACTCTTTAAAGTAGAGACACTACATACTGATATACACCTGAACATCAGCAGGAGAGGACTCTTTAAAGTAGAGACACTACATACTGATATACACCTGAAGATCAGCAGGAGAGGACTCTTTAAAGTAGAGACACTACATACTGATATACACCTGAAGATCAGCAGGAGAAGACTCTTTAAAGTAGAGACACTACATACTGATATACACCTGAACATCAGCAGGAGAGGACTCTTTAAAGTAGAGACACTACATACTGATATACACCTGAAGATCAGCAGGAGAGGACTCTTTAAAGTAGAGACACTACATACTGATATACACCTGAACATCAGCAGGAGAGGACTCTTTAAAGTAGAGAGACTACATACTGATATACACCTGAACATCAGCAGGAGAGGACTCTTTAAAGTAGAGACACTACATACTGATATACACCTGAACATCAGCAGGAGAGGACTCTTTAAAGTAGAGACGCTACATACTGATATACACCTGAACATCAGCAGGAGAGGACTCTTTAAAGTAGAGACGCTACATACTGATATACACCTGAACATCAGCAGGAGAGGACTCTTTAAAGTAGAGACTCTACATACTGATATACACCTGAACATCAGCAGGAGAGGACTCTTTAAAGTAGAGACACTACATACTGATATACACCTGAACATCAGCAGGAGAGGACTCTTTAAAGTAGAGACACTACATACTGATATACACCTGAACATCAGCTGGAGAGGACTCTTTAAAGTAGAGACACTACATACTGATATACACCTGAACATCAGCAGGAGAGGACTCTTTAAAGTAGAGACACTACATACTGATATACACCTGAACATCAGCAGGAGAGGACTCTTTAAATTAGAGACTCTACATACTGATATACACCTGAACATCAGCAGGAGAGGACTCTTTAAAGTAGAGACTCTACATACTGATATACACCTGAACATCAGCAGGAGAGGACTCTTTAAAGTAGAGACACTACATACTGATGTACACCTGAACATCAGCAGGAGAGGACTCTTTAAATTAGAGACACTACATACTGATATACACCTGAACATCAGCAGGAGAGGACTCTTTAAAGTAGAGACACTACATACTGATATACACCTGAACATCAGCAGGAGAGGACTCTTTAAAGTAGAGACACTACATACTGATATACACCTGAACATCAGCAGGAGAGGACTCTTTAAAGTAGAGACGCTACATACTGATATCCAGGGCCTGCATGTAGACCTCTGAATGGGTTAGCCCTGACTTATATTTTTATTGCGTGATCGATAATAAATTACAGGCTTGACGCAGGCGAGGAGGGGTGTGGGTGTGTGTGTGTGGGTGTGTGTGTGTGTGTGTGTGTGTATAGCGACAGAATGACGTAGAGACAAATGAACGCCACCTTCACCTCCTCCCCTGTCCTCCTTGAAAGTGTTTACGTAGAGGAAGACAGATGGCTTCGTCTCTCTCTCTGTTCACATTTTTCTTTTCATCATCGTCACTCGTTCTCCCTCTGTTGTTTTGCACTCTGACTGTACACCGCGCACGTCACCAACAGCTTATCAAATCAACAATAAAGCACACACACACACACACACACACACACACAACCATTAGCATCAAGGTGCTGTTATTATTTTGGATTGATAAGCTGTTGCTTTCTTTTGATTGCATGTATTGATTTAGCTGATTGTCTTAAGGTAACAGTTACTGTGATAACATAATATATACTATAAGCAACATTTACCGATGAGTTCACGTTGAGTCGTTCCATTTATGTGCAAAACCTCTATGCAAATCTTCTCACTTTAACGGACGTAAGGCAGAATTGTTCACTCTATATGTAAACATGTGTGCAGCTTTTCTTTTACATTTGGAACCCTGCACCTGAAGGACTGGCTCCTATACACCAAGTCTCTCCTCACACAGTGCGCTCCCATGTGTGTGAGCATTGAACGAGCCCCAAGTGGCTGTGATTGTTCATCTTGTCCATACATCTGAGTGGATTTATTCTGAAATTATAGTCTTTAAAGTGTCAAATCTGCCCTTCATGTTTCCGAGGGGGGTCCGTGTGCAAAGCTGCTAAAATGCAAATCACTTCTCACAGGTTTCAGTACGCATACAGCAGTGGCTTAGTCAGTAGGGGCTTGGACTGGGAATCGTAGGGTCGCCGGTTCAAGTCCCCAAACAGACTTGAAATATGGAAGGTGGACTGCTACTTGGAGAGGTCCCAGTTCACCTCCTCCTCACCGGACACCTCCAATCCCCCCTCCCCATTGCTCCCCGGGCGCTGCACAATAGCTGCCCACTGCTCCTAGCACTAGAGAGACACATTTCACTGTGTGTGCTCTGCTGTGTGCATGTGTGTGACAATGAAGAGGGTTTCATCCTCCCGTTCTCTCCACATACAGTCCAGGGAGGTTTATATTAAGAAGGTTATTATTATTATTGCTTTAAGGATGCAGCTAACGATTATTTTCATGGCGTATTCAATGTCCGAGCAGCAGGTTGTTGTATATTATTCAATGGGCAGACTTTTAGTATTTTAAATAGTATTTGTAATTTATTTTATTTTAATGAATCCTTTATTGCACATTTTTATTTTTTAAGTATTAAGAATCCTTTGTTCTTCCTTAATTGCATCTCTACTTTAATTTCTGATGTTTGAATAAATGTCGTTATTCACTTTTACTTTACCTTCTTATGTTTTTATAAATACTTATTTTATTGTCTTTTATTGGACATTATTTCTATTTAATTTCATTTTAATTTTCTTATATTTATTACATTTTTATCATTTTTACTTTAACTTCTTTTAATGAAATGAATATCTTTATTTCATGTATGGGATCTTTTTATTGCACATTTTACTCCCAACATCTCATGTCTCTATTGACATGTTCTTATTATATTGTTTCCTGTTCTGAATATTTTTACCTCAACTTCTTGTGTTTATATTTATTTTAGTCTTAAAACCCTCGGGATAAATACATTTTTCTGCAAAAGCAGAGAGAAGAAGCTGGATGTTGGATTTCTTTTCTGAAATAACAACCTATGAATATTTCAATCCACTTGTCAAAAACAATTCACTGTTTTAAACTCTAAGTGAGTTTGCTTCAGGTGAATTCTACAATTTATTTTAGCATTGTCAGCTGTGAGGACTGTGCATTTTATTCTCCATTTCTAACATTAGAAAGGTAGGGCAGGGATCAAAAGCTCGCCACTCTTTGATTTGATAATAAAAGGTAAAAAACCCTGCTGCCATGTGAGGTCGCTTCTCCTCTCTTTCTGGTCCGCTCTGAGCTGTGAACACTCATTATATTTGCACCTGAGAGCCGCTGCAGGCTGTGACACATCTGCTGACTCGCTGCTGGACACACACTGACTTCCATCACCTCTCGCTGCAGACTCGTGTTCCTTTTTTTCCAGGTTTTTGTATGGCGCAACACCTTTATATAGCTTCACAGAGCCAGTTCACCTGCCTCTGCACTGCTGCGGCTTTACTCATGTCTGCCCAGTTTCCCTGCAGTGTGTGTGTGTGTGTGTGTGTGGGGGGGGGGAGGCTACCATTACTCAAGTTGCACAAAGTAAAAGTAGATTTTGGAGTCCAGAGGCTTTATGTTGACTTCGGATATTTTCACATCATTTTCCTCTACAAAATATTGCAGTTTTAATACAGTGTTGCTCCACAATCAAACAAAAGCACCACAACTACAGTTTATAAAATGTCTGAGAAGGTGTTCATGTTTCAGGTGCTTTCCCATCCTTTTCCTTTACCAAATATCATGCTTTCTGCTGGGATATTGCACCAGTCTATTGTGCAATCTTAATAGAATTTCGATTATTTCAGCGGCCCTAACCATTGAAAACAGTCAAACAGAAGCACACCAAATAAAGTAAATTAAAGAAAGGTACATATACTGCGCTCACTGCGTTTTGGATATTGCACTCAATGCATAAAGAAACTTGAGGTTGTGAAAACTGATTTTATGGTCCAGAACCTTTTAAATAAGTGTCAGAAAATGCGTGACGTTGACACCCTTTATTCAGATCCTTCACATAGGTTTGCTTTACCAAATATTCCACTCGTCCATATTGCATTTGGGCTTTAAGTGAGGTGACTCCCAGCTGAGTATAAGACGCAGAATGTCTTTCAAAAGCATTGTTGGTGTGTGTGAGGCGGTGGTATACTCCCAGGTGTGTGTGTGTGTGTGTGCTGCAGGGGAGACAGTGCTGTGCCACTAATAAGGCGTCGCTCTGACAGCAGTGTGACAGCCTCCTGACAGACAAGGACACGGCTTTGTGCTGAGCTGCCGGAATATTCCTGGCATCTCATGCTCGGGGTTAACTCTCGGGACACAAAAGCAACACTGAATAGATTTAGATTTTCTGCAGAATCCAGTATTTTCCTTTTTTCCTTCGCTTCAAATGTGATCTGACAAATGACAGCAGGAGTCACTCAGTGGTCTCACATATTTTTATTGAATTATCAAGGTCAGTTAATCGAGGCACATTGACAGAATTGATGAATACTTACCTTTCTTTTTCAAGGGTGCTTTTTGCTGCATATATTGCTAGCCAGAAACCCAGCAGACAATGTAGCTGTAGAAATGAACCACACAGAAATCTACATTGTATGCCAGGTTCAGGACAGAAGCAAAGGGTCACTTCTTCCACGTTGACGGCTTTTCAATCGTGCATAAATAAATGATTGTCAACTTTCCTTTGCAACCTCCATGTTCTGAATAGTGAGTAAAGTGAAATCAAACCTGCATTCTTCATAATATATCTATAGAAGTCTACGAGAAAATTACTTTGTTACCATTTTCCTAGCAAGTTAATGTACTAGATATGTTGTTTTAAGTCTTCCTAATACAGCATGATGATCATTTTGTGATTCATTTTCATATTTAGAGCAACTTGCAAACCACTGATTGCAAAAAAAAGTCAATATCTATAGAAGTCTACGAGAAAATGACTTCTTCCTTGATTTATTACCCCAGTATAGAGTTTCCTAGTGGGTTCATGTTACAGAGTCTAGTTTTTAATCTTTCTAATACAGCATGATGTTCATTCTGTGATGTATTGTTAATTAAGAGTTAAATAAATCCTGGTGTGCTTTAGGGTGGGGCTACCTTGTGATTGACAGGTCGCTACCACAGTATTTCTGATGTGTTTCTCTGCATTTTCTCTTCCTCAAAGTTTTAATTGTACCATTTTGTCACCTTAAACACTTCAAGTCACTTCTTGAGTCGATATGACTGCAGACATTTCACAGAAAGAGGACCACGAGGGGGGAGAGTTTTAAAAGAATGGCGGAAGAGGAAGAAGTGGAAAAAAAAACACATCACAAAAAGCCTTGACAAGGGCCCCTTGTGGAGTTGTGACACAGAACATCCTGTCTGTGGGGTCACAGGATGGAGCCCCCCCTCCCTCCCCCTCGCTCCTGACTTCTCAGCCAATCAGAGGCATCGGAATGCGCCACCAGCCAATAGGAGAGGAGCGGGTATGCTTCGACGAGGAAGTAGGCAGAGCCGTCGGAGACCCAGTAGCCAGATGTAGCTGCTGATTGCTACACAGGATCTACACTGCCTACTGAGCAACCGACAGCAGCCACAGAGCTGCAGAAATGTGACAGAACATAAGGACCCCCATCTGAGGAGAAAGAACAAATACATTAGAAACACATGCATGGGTTAGGCGAGGAAGATGTGAGTGCATGATGAAGAAGAGGGAAGAAGTTGGTGCAAAGCAAATACAGCGGTGAAGAGATGGTGTATTTTTGCAGGCCAAATGGAATTAGCATCTCCCTTTTTCGCTCCACTAAAAGCAGTGAGATACTTCCCTTAGATTTGAAATACTGCAGAAAATAATCTCTGTTGCAAACACACATTTTCTTCAGCACGATAATCTCCACATATTACCACCGCTAAGCTAAAGGAGGCTAATGTTGGGCTACAAAGGAACTACAGCACGGTCACATGACTTCACGACACCACCGCTAAGCTAAAGGAGGCTAATGTTGGGCTACAAAGGAACTACAGCACGGTCACATGACTTCACGACACCACCGCTAAGCTAAAGGAGGCTAATGTTGGGCTATAAAGGAACTACAGCACGGTCACATGACTTCACGACACCACCGCTAAGCTAAAGGTGGCTAATGTTGGGCGTGATGACGCTTAGTCGTCTCGCTGCAAAAAGGGCTCAGGCCTCATTCCTGCACCACTCTTTGGAGTAGATCATGCAGAAGAGGAGAAGGCAGCCCGAGGGAGGGGAAGGATATGGGAGATTACATGCTGACGAACATCTCCGAGCGTGGCATTATCAGCTGCAGATTCCTGTCATTCTTTCCCATTCGCCCCGAGGCGCGACAGCCATGCGGACTCCAACACTTACCCCGACACATAATGGGAGCGCTGACCCAATCCTAATAAATCATGACCTGTACAGGTGACTGCAGGACAGGAGGGAGGAGGGGAGAGGAGGGAGGGGGGAGGATAACATCTCCTCTCTTTCTCTGTGGTCTGCATACCTGAGGCCTCATGACTGTATTGATCAAACATAATGGGACCAGCTGATGGTCACTTGACTCTAATTTGGTTTTATTAAGGGAAATGCGCTGGCTCTCCTCCCTTTTCCTCTTTCGTCCTCCCTCCTCACATTCCTGCTCTCTGTCATCATTAATGCTTCTTCTTCTTCTATCTGAGTTCTTCTGTCACACTTTACACGCTGCTTTCATACCTCTTGGACTGACGAGGAGCTTCACACAACTTTGATTTAGGTTACTTGCATCGTACACGTCTGAAGTTTGAGGCCGATGCATCTGAGCTTAACTGAACTAGAGAATTACCCTTCTCTCTCACTTGATTTATCACCTAAATATACCTTTTCCTATTAGGCTTAAGGCCTCAATCTGTAGTCTTGAGTCTTCTTCAGTACACCATGATGATCATTTTCAGTTTTACCTGTCTTGTGTCACTATCATCCACCGTCTAATAGGAGATGACCGTATCTCTCACTTGATTTAAAAGCTAGTTTTAAGTATTTTTCAGCGTCTGATGTTGATTTTGTAAATTATATTCCCATTTAAAGTAAAATGGACAATATCTTCCCTGAACATGCTTTTGATTTTAACTGTCGTGTTGCTTGTGGTTGCGAAAACCAAGACAGCGACTCACTAACGTCCACAAACCAATAGGTGTTGCACTGTGATTACTACTTCCCTCTGACAGCTCAAAGACTTATTCTACCGATGAATGTACGCTTCAAAGCTTTACTATTGCCTTTGCTCCCCGTGCTCCCCTGCTACTGCTTTATAGTGAACCGTGTGAAGCGGTATGAAGGGATGTGGCCTCAGGCTGGGATCTTTGCTGCAGGGAATACTGTTTCCAGAGAGAATGAGGCATGGTGACAGGGGGAGCTGAGTGTGTGTTGCTGCAGGAATCTATGAATGCATTTCTTACTTTTTCCTTTGAATACTTCTGGGAACTCATGGATGATTATGTGGACCCATCCCTGCAGAACCTGAAACATAAAGAAAGGACTTACATGAGTTTAGAAATGCAAATGAAATCGATTACACACAGTTAGCGGCACTCTGAGTGAATGTGGCGAGACAGAGCGAGTGTGAGTTGGCTCTCAGGACTGGAGATAAGGTGATAAGCTCCTCTGAGTCTTATCTGTCTGGTTTCCATGCTTTGGTGATGCTGCCACCGCCGCTGGGCACGGAGGTCAAACGGACGTAAAGCTTTTTTGACTGACTCTGGTTTGACAGACAGAGAGGGAGGAGGAAGTGAATACTCTCACAGCTTTACCAAATAACCAGGGACTTTCATTGAAGTGATACCAGCTCAATATACAGAAGAGTGATGAACTGAAGCAGGGACTTTTTAAGGGGGCTCAAAGACAGACGATGGTACCATTGTTTGACACGTCCCACAACCCGCTCTCCTCCTCATGCAAACTTACATGGACTTTGATTTGAAACGTCTTAGTTTTATGTAAGAAATGATCATGAAACATGTTAATCTTCCATCCCAATTTCTATTATTCCATATCTGGGAAAACCTAAACACATGTCCTTCTTGAAAATAAAACTCACTAAATGAAGAACTTGTTTTTTGAATGTCTATGTTTTATGTAAAACAACAAACATGGACATGTTCAGGAAAGCCGTTTAGATGTACGATAAGGTTGAAGCTGGGCAAAATATTCAATCTGAATCTGTTATATCACATCTGGACAACAATTTGATATGATATAAGTCAGTTTAATGCTTGTGCAAAATGTGAAAACAAACCTGAAATATGGAAATGATATCTCGTCCCAAATATATTTCAGATCAGAATGTATTTCCTTTTTATTCATTTATTCGACACGAGTGTGTGTTAGGATATCTCAGTATGATTGCATCACGTTAATATCCGACTGAAAGACAATGAACTTCTACATTGAGTCAGTAAACGCTTGGTCATTAGGAATTTAATCGACATCATTGCAATGTCTCCGTCTGATTTCTTCACCGAAATATATTTCATTGACGGACCGTGAGTTTCAACATCGTGTCGGACACTATTCAGGGAGGGATAGTGGAGGGAAAGCATGTTCTGCAACACCAGAAATGATGAATGAATGAATCTGGGAGTTAAGGAGGGGTGAGTGCTGGAGGGGGAGGACGGGTGAGGCCGGGTGAGGCCAGGCGTGCCATTCCATCCCAGCCTGCACTGGGCCGGTCTATTCCTAGAGTGTGGTGCATGGCAGTTGATGTGGGTTTCCTCTTAGCTGCCTGGAAGATGACTGTGCCTGACCACATCCATATTCACACACACACACACACACACACACACAGACACACAGACACACACACACACACACACACAGACACACACACACACACACACACACACACACGAAACACATTCACAAAATGACAACTGTGCATGCATCGACAGCATTTACACTGACTTGCACACACAGAAATGTACAAGCGTGCACACACACACACACACACACACACACACACACACACACACACACACACACACACACACACACACACACACACACACACACACACACACACATTCTGAGGGAAGCAAAGAGGAACTGAATCATTACCCTGCCTTAGCCTCAAAGTAGTGTGTGTGTGTGTGTGTGTGTGTGTGTGTGTGTGAGAAAAGATAGGTTGCACTTCTGCAGTAAGTGACATTTCTTGTCTGCATGTGCTGTGTGGGTGTGGGTGTGTAGGATGTGTGAGCTGGGTGTGGATGCATTCCCTCTGTGTGTGTGTGTGTGTGTGTGTTTGTGTGTGCATAATGTGCTTCACTCCATCTTTAAAGTCCCCCACTGTTCATCTACACTTATCCTTCCAAATGAAATGTGGAAATGTAGTCGTCTCTATTTTGAAATGACGGAAATTAGATACCAAAAATACATTCTCGCTAAAAATTGGATTTTATAAAAACGCCATTCACACACGATCACATTTTCTCCTCACTTTGTCTCCCTGAAAGACGGCCTCAGCTGTGCCTCATCGCAGGAGGACCTTGATACTGTCACCACGGAGGTTAAGGTCTTCTTTTTTGCAGCAGGAAGACAAACTTTTAGGGACAAACTCGAATGAAAATTTAAGAAATTCTTACGAAACTAAAACTCAAACTGTGTTCTCTCCACTGATTGGTTAATTGATGAAATCACAGCCTCATTGAATGTGTTGGATTCATGAAATAAGAATGGCACCAGTCAGTGTGGTCCCACAGACTGAAAGAGGGTCCCAGTTTTTAGGAAGAGCCCACGCCAATGAAGCCGTCGCTCCGTGAGGCCGGCAGCCAATCAGCTCTCAGCTCCCCGGGTTCCCTCAGACCCCCGGCCTGAGAGTCTCATTGATTTTGACGGGCTGTCCAACCCCGAGAGAGGACGCCAGAACGCTCTGATTCTGTGGAGGAAGCCCGGTCTTCCCTGCCACCTCAGTCCCAGAAAATCCTCCCACCAGACAGACTGCTGAAGTCACTTTCCCCCCCCCCCCCCTCCCCCTCCTCTCACTTTCTATCTTCGTTATAAACGGAGGAGATAAAACAGGCTTTACATGTAAGGCGATCCCGCGTGGTTCCTTTGGGAGCTGCTGTCATTAGAGGTGGATCCAGAGCCTGAACCTCCTGTACCCTAACCCCCAGAACCAGGCCTTTTTAAAAGAGGGAGAAAGAGGGGTGTCTGCCGGCTCTTCCAGGGGGCTGGACTGATGGGAAAGAGCTGGCAGGGTGACCGAGGAAAAGCAAACTCCCTTTCTCTCGCTGCTTTATGAAGGCCTGGCGAGAGGAGGAGACGGACTGAGGGGAAAAATAGAAATGCATATCAGGAGGAAGGAGTAGAACGGGTCTGAAGTCAACGTAAGGGCTTTCCTGCGTCCCCATGCTAATTTTTTAGGGGGTTGCATGATTTTAAAAAAGGACACACAGCCTTGAAGAGGACATATTCTGCTCATTATCAGACTCATATGTGTATTTAGTGCCTCTACTGTGACGTGTTTCCATGCTCTAATGTTCAAAACAGCAGAATAGGGCCTAACAGTTTGCACAATCATCATGAGATCGATCTACTCGGTGAGCCATCTTCTTTCCAGTTGGTTCTATCCAGCCTATATTTGTCATGTTTGGGTTGAAATGGTTCCAATTTGTAATACTCCAAAGAACTTGACAAGTATTTCTGCAGCTATTTGCTTCATTTTGATTTTATTTAGAGAATAACTTATAAGAATACAGGATTTTTGGCGAGTAAAACATTTGAACGGTCTCTTTAATTATAAGAGAAGACAAGGGGAGGGTTTCTATTTCAAGACGAAGAAAGGGAGTGTACAGAACATATACAAGCTTACATTATTTAAATTGAGGTGTACATCTTTCTGCAGCTCAGAAATATTTTGCATTTCCCTGACTTTCAATAAGATGTAAAGATGATTCGTGATTCTTTACATCGAGGTGCCGAATACAGGAGTTACTTCACGGTCTTACAAGGTCATCATTTGGATCCAAAAAGGTACAAAATGACAAACAAGAAGACAAGACAAGGGGGTGCTTTGTATTCTGAGACGAAGGGAATAGAGCAGGGAGTTTAAAAAGCATATTCAAGAGAAGGAAATCTTCCTGAAATGTATTCTCCTGAAGCCTCTCTGATTTATGAAAAGGATTTAGGATGGAATACCAGTTGGGTACTGATGGGAAGTGAAGCCGTTTCCTTTAATAGGGAAAATGTTTGCTGTTCAAACTCTAAAGCCTCTGTAGTGTCAGTAGTATATTCACCTTTATATGATATTGAGTAGAGAAATGCAGGATATCTTCACGTATCCAGGTGAAAACGGCCTTTTCTACCATTGTTGCTTGGAAAGCAATGGTTGGTGATTAAGTGTCTGCAACTTATTGAATCCATTAGATCACATGTGTTATTAGTATTATTGTGATACAGAGATCTTTTATATCATTACACATTCTTACTTGAACTTATTGTGATGTATTTATTATATTTTTACAAATATGATCTATTCATTCATTTATTACTTGAAGCCTAAAAAACTGATTTGCCCCCGGTATACTTTTGACTTTCAGCAGGGAAACACCTCAAGGGAATACAATCCCACTGAGCCACAGTACGTGAGGGAGGGGTTTCTCCTCCAGTGTCACGTTCACCTTGTGCAACAGGTACGCTTTCTGACGTCTCCCCTCTGCGGCCGCTCTGAATAATCCCTGAGTCACTGCGCTCACTGATTACCTTCAGAAAACAAAAGGAACACCTTAAATACGCAGCTCTGCGCCTTGCCCATTGATCCTGCTTTTCCATGACGTGCGTCCGTCTCTACCACAGACACACACACAGACGCACACACACACACACACACACACACACACACACACACACACACACACACACACACACACATGCGCACACACTGCCACTTATTGGAATTCAGAGTGGGGCCCAGGTAGGGGAAGCTTTGCCCATATATGTGCAGAGGAGGAAGCAGGCCAGGTGTGTGTGGTTAGTTCACCGTTGGAACGAGCACTCTTGAGCACACACACACACACACACACAGACACACAGACGCTGTAACGGGATTCTTGTGTTGTACACACACTAACCAAACTGCATTTAGTCCCCCCCGTGACGTCTGAGCTAAGCTTTTAACTGCGCGATGTGCCACCGGATGACGGAGCTGTGAGGTCGACGTGTTGCTGTGTAAACAAAGAGGAGTCATGCAAAGAAAAAAAGGAAAGTCGGGACAACGAGAGGAGGAATGAGTCAAGCTCTGCTTAACATTGTTCCTGTGCGAAAGTGCTAGTTGCATAACTGTGAGGAATAACTACAGTATGTCACAATGACTTACCTCCTGACTGTGTGTGTGTGTGTGTGTGTGTGTGTGTGTGTGTGTGTGTGTGTGTGTGTGTGTTACAGTAAAGAATGTGCCTCAAACTAACCCCTACCATTAGTGTCTTGTAGCGTAACTCCCCTCGGGCCTCACACACCTCACTGAATCACCTGCAGACGCCACCTTTCACTAATTTCAGTCATTCTAAAAGACATTTGGATAATTAAAACAAAAAGCGGTGACTTTTTATCTGATAAGCTACAATTTAGTCCTTTCCTTTAGTGATTATCTAGAACATGTCAGTAAATAGTGAGAAATGTCCATCCCAGTTCCTCAGTCATTAAATGGCTTATTTGTCAGTTTAAAAACCAACAGATATTCACTTTTATATGATATTTAATGGAGAAATGCAGGAAATCCTTCTATAAACCAGCTGAAAACTGCATTTTCTCCCAGTTTGGCGTGAAATACAATGGCTGGTGATTAACTTTCTGCAACTTCTTGAGTCAATCAGATCACATTTAAAATATGAACAACCTTTTATTAGATTTATTTAATAATTGATTTTCTGTTTTCCTTAAACGTATCATTGTTATAAAAGGATCTTACTTAAACTTCTAATGATATATGTATTATATATTTTAAAATATGATCTATTCATTCATTTATTTATTACATGAAGCGCCCGCCACAAAACCACAGTTCCCCCGGTAAAAATACGGTTTACTGCTGACTTGCTTTCAGCAGCGAAACACCTGAAGGGAATAAAATCAAACTTCTCTTCTGAGAGATGTCTCGCTTTAATTGCATGAACCTGAATTCCTCTAAACGAGTGCATTTAGTCCTATTCTCTATGATAACCACCTCATAAATGCCAGATTTAAATAGTCATTTTGACTCTACACACACGGGTCATTTGCCCCAGTTTGGCGGTTCTGCTCAGCTGCTTCCTGCCAAGTGGGCCAGGGCAGGGTTCAGTGTGCCGGCGGCGAGATAAGGCAGAGGGCAGATTCCACGCTAATCTCCACACGGGGAATTTAATCTCTCCTCATCAAGATACCTGCGATGCATCTCACCGCCAACCCCCACTATCAGACACACACACACACACACACACACACACACACACACACACACACACACACACACAGACCCGGAAACGCTGCAGTGATAAGCGCTGACAGATCCCTGCGCTCCGACAGTTTACGGCTGACTTCTTATCACCGCTCCTCGCACACACTCTATCTCTCACGGATACTCACATTTCCTGGTGCCATAAAGCGCAGAGCGGAGTCGTGCCGGAGTCGCCGACGCCGTAGGAAGTTTAGGAGAGGCTATGGTCGCAGTAAAACAAAGTGTGTGTGCACGATGCGTTGCTGCAGACACACCCCTCATCATCAGTGTGTGTAAGGATATCGGCAGTAAGCTATCAGTAATGGTTCTCATTTTAAAGAGTTCCTATTCTGCTTTCTAGGGTTTTCCCTCCCCTGTAGTGTGTTCTATAGGTTTCAGTGCATGTAAACGGTCTGCAGAGGCTCAAATCCATGTTTCTCTCCTGTGACATCACTATAAAACTCCCGCTTCACATTGATTAGAGTAAGGGGCGGGACTTCTCTAAACAGGTTGACAAATCACAGCAGAGCCGACCAGCTAACCAATCAGAGCAGACTGGGCTCTGGTTTCAGACGGAGGGTGAATAGAGGTGCTGCAGCACAGGCAGTATGAGAAACATAAAGAGCTTTTTGAACATTAAAGAATGGAGACATGTCCCAGGAGAGACACTACACCTGATATACACCTGGAAATTGACTTTGTTTTGACAAATTGATGCATATTTCAGTTTCTACTTCAATTCTCAGCATGTTAATTAAGGCTGTTTTGCAAATTATTGTATGAAAGCAGTAAAGTAAAGTGTGTCAATATATATTTGGAGGTTTAACCAACTATATTTAAAAAGGCGCCAACGAAAATGCTCCTTTTATAGCGTTGAAGAGATCCACTGATTGCTCTACTATCACTTCTGCTTCCTTTTCATAATTCAGTTTAAGCTGTTTTACGTAAATCTAGAAGACGTAGGCAGGCAGGAGAAATCAATCCCAGAGTGTATCCGAGTGATTTCACAAGCAGCAGCAGCGTTATTATTATTCCGTATGAGCCGAGGCGCCCGGGCCTCTCATTACGCTACGAGTGAGTAAGAGCGGTGATGGTCTTAGTCACAGCGAGTGGGAGATCTTTGGAAGAACAACAGCTGGGCAGAGGGCCACGGCTTTTAAAAGACACACACACACACACACACACACACACACACACACACACACACACATACACACACACCCACCCCACTGTATGTTCGGATGGTGACTAAGCCTCCTTACACAAACACATGTAACCCCAGAACCACGAGCACTGATTCACACACAGCCTCTCAAACACTGTCTCTCTCTCTCTCACATTTTCCCTGACACACACGCGCACACACACACACACACACAGCCGGAGAGACATAATGTCCAGTCGTCACTTTCTCTTCTCAGCCAATCACAAGCGCCCGCTGCCATGTCCATTCATAAAGACGCCACACTGCACTGTCCTCTGTATGATTAACCCCCCCTCTCTCCACACACACACACACACACACACACACACACACACACACACACACACACACACACACACACACACACACACGCTCCGTTCATTCATGGAGGAAGGAGTGCTATCTGTGTGACTGAAGCAGAGAGGAAGTGTAACAACAACAAAAAAGGTCCACTGACCACAAAGACCTATTTTTATCTCAAGCAGTGAGTAAGCGGAAACGCTGACTTTAAATTAAGTCTTTTAAAGCAATACATTTCACTCAGCTGTATTAGCTTAGTTGAAATTAATAATATTAAGTTGAACCTATGATTCCTTTCATCTATGTGAAATCTGTTGACATAAAACACTCAATTAAAGTCGTCAGGGTCTCTGCACCTCACATCAACATTCAGACCCGACGAGCCGATCCAGATCATTCACCGGCTTCTTGAAAAACGCTTGAATGTCACGTGACTTCCTCTGTTTCTCACACTTTTTAAATAAACTTTTTTAGCAGTGAACGCCCCCCGCCTCCCCTCCCCTGATTCTGGTCTCCCCTCCTCACAGTCCCGTGTGCTCGCTGCTCGGCCTATTAAGGATCTGGGAGCAGCTTCTCAACCTTAACGTGTAACATATGATATCCATCAGCAGCAGCAGCAGCTCCACTCTCTGCCAGCAGCTTTTCTTTTTTCACTTACCCGTCTGGGTGAGAGTTTCCTCCCGGCGCTGAGCTTGGAATGAGGGAACCCCCCCCTTCTTCTTCTTCTTCTTCCTCAGTTTTCTGGTGGTGTCTTTCTCCTTTTTTTTTTTTTAGTTTGTCCTCCGTTCAGTTCTCTGGTCCAACAGAGAGAGAGAGAGAAATATAAAGAGGCTGGTTGGGTAACTTTACATCTCTTGTCCTTTTTTTCTCCTCCTCCCGTTGCATTCTTCTGAGTGTAATCAGTAACAGGCTTACAGTGACAGCACACACACACACACACACACACACACACTCACACTCTGAGAGACGGTGTGTATGAGGCTCCCTCTGGGCTAAAGGTGCTTTCCCAGAGACGCTCCAGCCGTTAAACTCCCTATAAGCCTCGCCAAAGTTGCGCTATCACATGTTTCACAGCAGCTTCCCTCCCCTTCCCTCACCCTCTCACACACCCCCCCCACCCCCACCCCCCCACTAGACTGACACTGTCGGACATACTCTCTCACACACTCTGAGGACGAACTCTCTTATAGTGTGGCTGCTGGAAAGGGGGCTGAGCCTGCTGCGGCGGGGCAGTGTCCGGTTACAGCGCTCGCTACGAGGTTAGAGAGAGGACATCCATTCAAAAAAAAAACAGGGGAGGGAAGAGGGAGGGGGAGAGGGAGGAGAGAAGAAGTGAGGCCCGTCTCTCTCTCTCTCTCTTTCTTAGTGTGTGTGTGTGTGTGTGTGTGTGTGTGTAAAACGGGGTCTTCAAAAGCAGGAAACTCCCCTGTGAGAGAGTTGGGGCGTCTGTAGAAAATGTGGGTCTAAATAAGTGTAAGCCACACACACACACACACACACACACACACACACACACACACACACACACACACACACACACACACACACACACACACACACACACACACACAGTGGAGTGCATCTTGTCTCTGCTGCTAATAATGTCCTGAAACTAGAGGAATTATTTTGTGTGTGAATAAAGGCAGTAAATTGAAGTGTGTGTAAGAAATTGTGGCGATACTACCTTTAAAACACGCGTAACACACACTTAATTATTTGTTGTGCATCTCCTTTACTCCTTTACTCCTTTCTTAATATGTGATGCATACTGCAGAATAAATACTTTTGGCAGTTGATGCATCTTTATGATCTTCTATTTTTGAATGCAGTACCTGTACCTGTACCTGCGTATTGTATCTTTTTATCCTAGGTTTACCTCTACCCTTTCTCCCATTATTGAGGTACGTTTTCACGTATTAAAATCACATTATCGTCCACTTTTCGTTTTCTTTTGCCGGTACTTTCCTCAAAGCTGTGGTCAGCGCGGGGTGACCCTGGTTCATCGGCCTGTCCTGTAAACTCTGGTACTTTCTCTTTGTCCACAAAGAGAAAGCAGCCTGTCTGAGTTCTTAATCACAAAATGACACCAGAGGGAGGTGGAAGAAGTGCTCAGACCTTAACTGAAGAAGATTAGCAATATTTGAGATTATAAAAGCTCTCTTTTTGCACCAAAATAAACCAAAAGTTTCCGTATTTCTATTAGAAAAGAGTCCGATACAGAAGCATTTATGTTAATTGATTTGGTAAAAGCTGTAAAATACATGTCATTATAACTATTTAATGTAAAGAGTTGCTCATTGCAGTTGCTTGATGTATTTATTGGTTGATTTATATTCTGTTGTAGCTAATAATCTGAATCTGGAGGAGTTTAAAGTACAATATTGGCTTTCAAAATGTAGTGGATTAGAAGTATAATATTAAAGAACGAGTTATGTTTTCTTATAGACAGTATTTCTACACACCATTTGCAACACTGGGGATTGAAATGAAGTGGAGAAGAAGTATAAAGTAGAATAAATGAAAATACTCAATACAAGTACCTCAAATTGTACTGTACTTACGTAAATACGATGTGTACTCCCCTTAAATTCTGTCAGCTGCCCCCGCCCTGTACCTACACCCTGTACCTACATCCTGCTATTTTCTATATTCAGTGTCACGCCAACCACACCTATCAACAGACGGACTCCACCCTCCTCCTCCTCCTCTTCCTCCTCAGGGTGGGCTGAGGGTTTTTAAATGGGAGTCTTAAACTTCAGGAATGGCATAGCTGGTTTGTTACTCACAGTGACTCATCAAAAGCCGTGCTGCACCCATGCTATGCTCCCGTTACACACTTATTGTGGTGTACACACACACACACACACATACGCACACACACACACACACACACACATTGACTCCATGCTGCCTTTGTCAGGCTCCATTCATAACTATTTAAGTAACCTTGGTGAGTCATACCAGGCGGGTTAAGTAATTTATTTGTGCTTGTATACACACACACGTCTTGTCTCACCGCTGAGAAAAAAAGTTTTTAGGACAAAGGTTAACAACATTTTGAGCAGGAGAGGACTCTTTAAAGTAGAGACTCTACATACTGATATACACCTGAACATCAGCAGGAGAGGACTCTTTAAAGTAGAGACACTTCACACTGATATACACCTGAACATCAGCAGGAGAGGACTCTTTAAAGTAGAGACTCTACATACTGATATACACCTGAACATCAGCAGGAGAGGACTCTTTAAAGTAGAGACTCTACATACTGATATACACCTGAACATCAGCAGGAGAGGACTCTTTAAAGTAGAGACACTACATACTGATATACACCTGAACATCAGCAGGAGAGGACTCTTTAAAGTAGAGACACTACATACTGATATACACCTGAACATCAGCAGGAGAGGACTCTTTAAAGTAGAGACACTACATACTGATATACACCTGAACATCAGCAGGAGAGGACTCTTTAAAGTAGAGACACTACATACTGATATACACCTGAACATCAGCAGGAGAGGACTCTTTAAAGTAGAGACTCTACATACTGATATACACCTGAACATCAGCAGGAGAGGACTCTTTAAAGTAGAGACACTACATACTGATATACACCTGAACATCAGCAGGAGAGGACTCTTTAAAGTAGAGACACTACATACTGATATACACCTGAACATCAGCAGGAGAGGACTCTTTAAAGTAGAGACTCTATATACTGATATACACCTGAACATCAGCAGGAGAGGACTCTTTAAAGTAGAGACACTACATACTGATATACACCTGAACATCAGCAGGAGAGGACTCTTTAAAGTAGAGACTCTACATACTGATATACACCTGAACATCAGCAGGAGAGGACTCTTTAAAGTAGAGACACTACATACTGATATACACCTGAACATCAGCAGGAGAGGACTCTTTAAAGTAGAGACTCTACATACTGATATACACCTGAACATCAGCAGGAGAGGACTCTTTAAAGTAGAGACTCTACATACTGATATACACCTGAACATCAGCAGGAGAGGACTCTTTAAAGTAGAGACACTACATACTGATATACACCTGAACATCAGCAGGAGAGGACTCTTTAAAGTAGAGACACTACATACTGATATACACCTGAACATCAGCAGGAGAGGACTCTTTAAAGCTTGACTCTATATTCTGACCTCCGAAAACCTCAACTATGTGTGTGTAAGAGTGTGTGTGGGTGTTGATGATTCACAGCCTGGCGTGTGTCGGGCAGTGTGTGTGTGTTTGTGTGTCGCATTGTGTTCAAGGGGGATGACTCAAAATGGGATAAATGACTCCAGACGTGCCGACAAACTCTCACCTGGAGGAGGGTTTATATAGAGGTATAAAAGCTCTCTTCTGGACGAACTGGACTTTAAATATCGTGAATGTTTCCCTTTTTAACATTTGATTTAAAAAAGAGATCGTCTGTTTTCAGTTCAGCTGTTTTATTTGGAAAGAGATTTTTCTTGAATTTATAATTGAGCCGCTCTGCAACCCAAGGACAGCGAGTCACTGAGAGGAATCACTCTTTATTCCTTTATGATTTAACGTTCGAGGGAAACGGTGCTGCAGAATGACCCCAATGCATTTCAATCGACATCATTTGACCTGAAAATCCCGATGATAAAATAGGAAACAATATGATGTTTTTTATTTTACTCAGACCGGTTTAATCTAGTCTTAAAACCCCCCTCTTCTCCGGAGCGTTGTTGCGTTTAAAGGGTATATTGTTTTTACTCTCTGGCTGTTTTTATGTTTGGTGTGTATGATTTAGCATTTCTCTGTACATCACTTTGGTCTCCAAGTTTGAAAGTGCTTAATAAATAGTGCACGATTGCATTAATTCTTTTGGGCACTATTTTTAACGTCCAATGTTTTTTGTACATATTATTATTATTGTTTATTTTTGCACATTTGAACTTCTCTGGTTTATGTAGTTATTATTGCTAATATTATGTTCTATTATCCATGGCATTGATTACGTGGTATTTGTTCATTTTAAGAAAAATGTAGATCATGTCTTAGCTATCGAGCTGGCAAAAAAATACAGTTTCTGTCCTTTAATTAATCAAATAAATGCAT
The DNA here is from genome assembly GCF_036324505.1 of Eleginops maclovinus. Taxonomy (NCBI): domain Eukaryota; kingdom Metazoa; phylum Chordata; class Actinopteri; order Perciformes; family Eleginopidae; genus Eleginops; species Eleginops maclovinus. The sequence goes on from NC_086355.1 coordinate 1,833,898, forward strand.
GTGTGCAAGTTAAAAAGGTTTGACTCATTTGAGGCTAATTGAATTCAATCATATCCTTGCATTTATTGTAAGTTGTTTGGGATAAAAGAAAAGAAAACTGAAATAATTACAAATGTTTGTAAATGGTAGAATTTGGACTAACATCTCTATTAGTAATTATAATCTGTGATTGATTCAAGTATGCATGGGAACTAAACTCCTGTGAGTCCTTTTGTTATTTAGAGTCGTTTCGGCATTAAAGGCTCCACCTCAGTTTGTCTTAAATTAAAAAAAACGTCTCTGAGTTTCTGCCGTTTTAAGATTGTGACTCAGTCTATTGTGGGCACAAACTGACAGTCTCTGGGTGGATACAAGGGCGGAGATGTGTTTCAACACACACACACACACGATGCAGGCGGGGGCCTATCCTTCATACACACACACACACACACACACACACACACACACACACACACACACACAATGGAGATTGCAGGGGAAAGGAAGCTGGGGATTCCAGAGATTCCTGTGGATAAAAAGGTGTGAACTGCAGCCGAGCAGCCTGGGAATTCTGGTTCGGCATGAGAGGGAGTTTAATGGCTCAGCAACCACACACACACACACACACACAGATAAAGAAGAGAGGGCAGGAGAGATAAAGTTAAAGAATTCAAACAATGGGACAGAGACACGGAGGAAATGTTGTTTAGGTAAACCTTTTTTGGTGTTGCGTGTTTTGTGCCGGTGTTAATGAGGTCTTTGTACTGCATGTTCTTATGATCAAATACATCTATAATAGACAGAGATATATCCCTAAACCCAATAGGACTGCATCTCACTCTTATGTCACTGTTGATAAATCTTAAGAGTTTTTCCGAAGCATTGATAAATTATTTAGTCAGAAAACAGTAAAAAATGTCTTGTTTTGTCCTCAACCTCAGACATATTCAGTTCCCTGTAATAAATCAGAAAATATTAAAATGAATGAAGCTCGAATCAGAGAAATTTGACTCCAAAATATTAAGATAACCAATTAATCAATTTAAAAAGTCCTGGGCCATTTATAATTTAATTGCAGCCCATACAATATTTCCACAGCGTTATAAAGGAACGTCTAAATTACCCAGTAGTTCCCAAATCAAGCAAGCGTAAAAAACGACATATATTAAATGTTGCCTTCAGATTTTGGAATCCTCCACACACACACACACACACACACACACACACACACACACACACACACACACACACACACACACACACACACACACACACACTGCCATAGATGCACCTGTCTCGAGTGAGATTGAGACTCTGCAGAGAGCGACAAGAACAGACGTAACAGCGACGTCATTTCATTCACTAAAAGGAGACACAGCAGGCAGGCCCCCATGCCCCTGGGTCAGTGTGTGTGTGTGTGTGTGTGTGTGTGTGTGTGTGTGTGTGTGTGTGTGTGTGTGTGCGTGCGTGCGCGCGCATGGTTTCAGTGACTATATTAGGCCAGTTTGTTTCGAGCACGGGGAGCACACACGGATACAACTGTGATGTCACTGTCACGCTCCCGAGGCATGACTCTACATCTTATCTGTGTGTGTGTGTGTGTGTGTGTGTGTGTGTGTGTGTGTGTGTGTGTGTGTGTGTGTGTGTGTGTGTGTGTGTGTGTGTGTGTGTGTGTGTGTGTGTGTGTGTGTGTGTGTGTTACCCTGTGATAACCCTGGACTCAGTGACACACAGGGATCCCTCCGCAGCAGGGCTCAGGTGACAGATGAACTCTGTGCGATGCGTTTAGGTGATGCTTGAATTTTCCATTACTGACGCTGGTGAGTGTAATTATGCCGCAGGGATACTGGTGTTGTGACGCAATGGATTACCGTTAGGCTCAGCTATATAAGGCACATATTCACAGTGTGTGCGTGTGTGCGTGTGTGTGTGTGACTCCTGTAAAGGAATCCGCCGGTGTAGTGCTCCACCCGACATCCCTCTCCTGTCCTTTCCTCTTCCTCTTCCCTTCAGAGGTGTGAGAGGACAAACAGCTCTCTCTCTCTCTCTCTCTCTCTGTCTCTCTCTGTCTCTGTCTCTCTTCCACGCACACACATACACAGAGACACACACACACACCGTGGGCTGAGCGAAGGCGGTGACTCCGCTCCTTTCAGGATATAAGAGCTGCGAGTCGTCGTGCCAAGGCGGTGAGGGGTCACACAGTGGCGAAAGTGTGTGTGTGTGTGTGTGTGTCTGGTGGCAGTGGGAGCAGCAGACGCCCCCGTCCTGATGCTGCAGGGTGGAGGAGGCTGCTTGTGAAATTCCTCTCTGACCAGAGTTTCCTGTTCTCACTTCCCTGTCCTCCCTCGCCCTGCCTCCCCCTGTCCGTCCCACCTCACCTCTCCTCAGGCCAGAATTACTCTCCCCCTCCACCCGCCCACTTCTCACGCTGCACCACACCCCCCACGCCCCAGACTGCAGGACTCCCTCCTTCCATTATGAGAGGAACCCCACCTGCTGCTGCTGAGCTCCAACTCTGAGCACGGACTCGAAATGTAATACAATAAATAACAACAACGTCAGCTGATCGATGTGCAGAAAAAACATCTGCAATAGCTAAACCATTTCTGTCATTTTGGAGCACAAACACTAAACCTAAAGCTCCTTTTTGCAGCTTTTAAATCCTCGAGACTCTGTTTCTCTTTGCTTTGTGTGACAGTAAAGAGTCAGAGAGCATGTTTCTAACATTTCATGGACGGCAACACTGACCCCTGCTTCAGGCTTCATAAAGAAATATTTAAACTTATCCAAAAATATCTTCTGTGTTTTATGGTCTAGCCTAGAGCTGATAATAATGATTCCATTTTCAGGATGCATTGTCTCCAACTTGAGTGTTTTAGGCCACACTTTTGCACGAAAATGTCCAGATTTCACTTTAGAGAAGATACAATCAAATCCAATCTGTCCGGAGCTTCAGTCCAGCTCCGTCAGCTGCGACTCCTGTATCCGCCACATGCTCATAAACGCTTCCCTCCGTACGATCACACAGCGTCTCCATGTTGTGTTATTATTCTGCCTGTTGGGACTGTATCAGATCACAGAATCAGATCCTCCTGTCAACCTCCACAGCAGTCAGCAGAGAATTATTCTGCACCTATTCGACTGAATGAACCCCTGAATTCCCACTAATGCACACGTATGACTAACGCACGCTGCATATATGTACAGCATGCAGGACGGAGGAATGTGAGCGTGTCATTGACGGAGGATTAAATGGACGTTGTGTTTTCTTTCTGGGTCCGCTGCAGCCATCTGTCTCCGAAGCGCCGGAGGAACGAGACGCCGCTCCGGGCCGTGAGAGTGTGTGATGGAGAGCAGAGACGTCTCTTATCGGGCCTCATGCGTCAGTATTCATGTATATTTTGTCTCCTTCTTCACCATCCAGAGCCGCTCTTACCCAGGTGGCGTCAGACAGACTTTTTGCAATTAGCACTCTGATCATAACGCACTCCAAACACTGCATTAGAGCAGGTGCTGTGCAAATATTTGAGCACATGCCGAATACTTTGAGGTAAGCGCCAAATAAAGTCTGTCAAAATAAAAATTCAGTGCTGAAAGTGAGGTGTTGCTGAATAAATGAAAGCAAAGTGTTTCTCTGCAGCATCAGAACCGCCATAAGAAATCCAAGGAGCAGGATTTTAGAAACTGAACGCACCCCATATCCCCCTCTTCATTGGGATTATCCATCCCAGAAATCCATAGGTGCTATACTAAATAATATTGAGAAGAACCAAGTGTCCTGTATGAGTGATTGTATATAAACAACAACAATTGAGTGCTTTCAAAAATCTCTCTTTCAAGACTTTTCCTCCCTCTTCTTTTCCTCTCCTCTTCCTCTTCCTCCTCTCCTCTTCCTCTCCCCTCCTCCCTCTGTGTCTCTTCCCTCAGCGCTCTCTTGTCTAGGGGGCTCCAGCAACAGGCTGACTCACACCCTGCCTCCCACTCCCGCCTCCCACTCCCGCCTCCCACTCAGCTCCAGCCGTACCCCGGCGTGGGAGGCAGCGCGGCCCAGGACCAGAGCCTCCGGCTGGGCACACACACGCAGCCAGCACGGGGCCCACGGCCCACGGCTCCGGAGCTTTGGCTTTCATTCCCCTCACCCACACACTCTCACTCACTCACACACACACACACACACCGGCTGTACCCACAGAGCACCTCTTTAATGCTGTCATGTGCCTCACATCTGAAGGAAGCACGGGCAGGGGAAACACGTGGGAGTGTGTGGGCTGTGTGTGTGTGTGTGTGTGTGTGTGTGAATCATTGTTTTTGGTGAAGAACTCTGAGATGTTTCGTACACACACGTGCTGCTGGCTACGGTACACGGCACAGCGCAGTTATTTTAAATCACAGCTACAGGGGAGGGTTTGGACCTGATGAAAGGACTCAGAGTTATTATTGGATGTGAGATGCTTTGGAAAGAAGGGTACTGAATGAGAGGACACAGTGGAAACAGGTTGATCTGAAGGTCTGAAGTACATTAATAAAAACCTGGCTTCCACTGCCAGCTTTAACGCTTCAATGCAAGTGATAAATGGACTCTAAATGAAGCCTTGGGCTCTGCGGAGTCTCATCATTCGATAAATGGATGCACTCTGGTTAGACGTTTCTACTTCATGAGAAGAAACTTTTATATTTTAGACTTTTCATGCAATGCAAAAGTGCACTAATAAAAACTGCACTTCAACAGAGATAGTCTGGCTTCCACGACCAGCGTTCACTTTTCAGTTTGATAAAAGAGTTCACACTCTTTTATGTAAGTAGGAGAAGTGTTGGAAAGTCTAGTTCTTTGTAGGAAGAGGAGGACACTAATGACAGGTATGCATGGCTGTTAGATGGAGGAGATGCATTGGAAAGAAGGGTAGTACTAAGAAGAGACACGGTGGAAATATGTTGATCTAAAAGTCTTGAAAAAATGTGCAAAAGTGCTTTGACAAAAACCACAATTCAACAGAGTCTTGCTTCCACTGCCAGAGTTAACTTTCCCATTCATAATTAGATTTGTGATATTTTATCTTTAATATCAAACCAGATTTGGACACTAATGAGTAGATGCATTGGGAAGTGTGGTATTTTAAAGCAAGACGCCTGCTTGATCCGTTCAAGAGAGTCGTGCTTCCAATTCTGAATAAACTCCAGATATGTTTGAAAGGGAGGATGGATGTTCGATGGATTGGAAAGTGTAGTGCTTATGAAGAAGACACAGTGGAAACGTGTTGATCTGAAACCCTTGTGACACCGTGCAAAAGTGCATTTAGAGGAAGAGTCTGGCCTCCTCTCATAAATGAATTCACTCCTTTTCATCATTTTAAAATCAAACATGATCAGGGTTTCTTACCAGCAGGGCGGGGTGTGGTCCAGTGCTGATGTGCATCATGAAGAGCTGATCCTGTGAAGAGGAGGAAGCACGTCAGTCACATCTCACACCTCAGACAGCGTCGGATAGACTCGCGCTCGGCTGCACGATATTCAGATAATCAGAAGGGCCAGATTGCTCATTAGAATATCTCACATTTGTGTGTGGGCGAGCGTTTAGCAGTGCTTCTACAGCGTCCACACAAATGTTCCAGAAACACTGTTCCGAGTCCAACAGCGCCCGGGACGCTCACCCCGGTCTGTCCGCCCAAAACTCCATCCAAGCTCCGACTTCTGTCCAACTTCCTGCACTTTCACTCCTCTCCTTAAAATCTACATCTACTGAATCCTGCCAGGCCAGCGGGAATACTCAGGGCTTATTCGGCTGGAGGTTTGAATGATATGAGAAAACAAATACCTCAATATATATACATACTCATCAGTAGTGTAGATATAAGCGCTTACATATTAAACCAGCTCATTTACTTGCGTTACTCTACTGAAATGCATTCTTTAAAACCATAAAAAGACACTAATTCCATTTTGCAATATAACTTGTACTTTACTCTGAAATGAATAAGGACCGTGCATAAATTACATCAATTCCGAAAAGAGGAGATCTTTTAAATACCGGATTCAAAACCTAAAAGCCCATTTAAAAGTGCACGAGCCTGCAGCTTGTGGTGATGAATGCACAGAGCTTCTACATACCATCCTGCTGCCTGCTTTAAAACACAGGCATCTCCATGATTTTACGCTTCCAGATAAAGGATTAGGTTCAGTTACTTCACGTCAGAAATAAAACCCATTGCATCATCTGAAGTCACACTGACGACAAGTATGTTGCAGTGTGACTTTTAGAGAGAGAACCAGGTTTAAATCAGAGCTAGAAAGCAACATTAATTATCAGTCCTGCACAAGAGAGCAAATCCAAAACACGATGACACACATGAATAAGATCAGAGGGGTATTAATAATGAGGTCTGACTGCACGTGTCTCAAGCTCCCCCTGTTGGAAACACTCTCTCAGTCCGAGCGCATGGTTTCAATTATAGTTTTCAAAGAGCAAAAAAAAAGATGAATTTCTAACAAAACTAAAAGAGATTCTGCCCTGTTGTTGAATCTGCCTCATGATTTAGCACGCTTTCTACATCGTTTATTCAAGTCTTTCTTCTGAGGAAGCAATCACAATAGATCAGTCACTCAAAGTGCTCCCCCCCCCCTCTCTCCCCCTCCTCTTTATGTCTCCCCTCTCCTCTCTCTGCTCCCCTTGTCTATCCCGGAGTCACGGGGTCTCCCCCGGGGTAAACGCATTCCAAAACACAAGAATTTCCTCCAGCCCGACTCACATACCACCTCTCCCCCTTCTCTCTCTCCCCCCTCTCACACACACACACACACACACACACACGCACGCGCGCACGTACGTACAGAGTGCACAATGAAGACCACACACTGCTGCAATGCCATGATCAACGCTCTCTCACACAACTTAAAGATAGAAATGATTGACAGAAAGCTCAAACAGAAACAGCTGATTTCTAGTTTAGTAAATCATAATTGAAACTTTTAAATCCTGATAAGTGTTGAATTGTAGTACCTGGATTTCTCGGTGCTTCGGTGGAAAATCAGCCCGATGTTCAGACTCCCTCCCCGGCTGCAGCTGCTGGATCCGTCCGCTGCACACACACACACACACACACACAGTCTGAAACACACTCCTCAGCAGCCGGAGGAGCAGAGCGAAGTTTCCGTGGCTGCAGATATATACGAGGAGGGAGGAGGAGGATCTGCTCGGCTCTGTGACTCTCTCTCTATGTGTGTGTTATCAGCGTCTGTCCCCGCGCCGGGCCCGGAGTCCACCTTCAGCCCGCAGGAAATCCCCCCCGCCGCCCCCTCGGGCTCCGTGGACCGGGGGACCGTCCCGGTGTGTGTGTGTGCAAAACCCCACGGAGACTGATGTGTGTGTGGAGTGATGCCATGCGCTGCCGTGAAAACACATGCACGGTGCATGCAGAGACAAAGAGGACATTTCTACAGTAGAGCAACAGAAAGCACTTTGAAAAATACCATAAATAATACGATTCCCTCTAACAGCAGAATACAAATTCCCTATTTCCAAATGTACTAACAAACAGACCGAGCAGGGGACGAGAAACACAGTATTTCTGTATGAGAGCAACAAAAAGCACCATAAAAACACCAAAAATGATCTGATTTCCACTCAAACAGCTGTTCCTTCGTTTCTAATTCCTAATACATGATCTGCAACACTTATTAAGTTAAATAACAAACCAAATATGTGATAATCATCATATTTCCAGCAGAAGACTCGTCCATATATACAATTTCTATTTCCTTTCTCTTCATTTTTTGGATATTTCTTTAACAAAACTCACACTTTCCGACCTCTGATTTATCACTTCCGTCTTTGTTTTCAAGCAGAATCAGCTGCTGTCGTTCTTTCTTTCTCCATGCTGTGCACCGAGGTTTTATCCGTCAAATAAGGGGTCCTTCAGGATGTCCTCAGTAAACCTGAGCCCCAGCTGAGATTCATTTCAGTTTGAATGAAGGACCGACAGGTGAGTTAGGAAGCTCGGCTACAGGAAGATTATCGGCATCTTTTTTTGTACAATTTGAATTATCGGGAACCCTTCTGTCATCGCACCTCGATCAAAAATAAAGCTCTCCAGAGACGCGTTAACGGTCTTAAGAACAATTTGGAATTACCTATTTTGCTGTTTACTCTGCTCACAGACACCGGGAGGAACGGCACTCGACACATGCCGCTCTGAAGAAGCTGCGGTCGTGACACATCTCATACCGTCTCATTCAAATCGGATCGCTTTCAGACTCTGAGACACTCACGTCTCTGTCTGTCTGTGGGGGAAACACACCTGCAGGGGGGGTGTACCTGCTCTCTGTAAAGATTTCCCGTGACATGATCTGCTACCTTCCTGAAATTAACAAATGTTTCTGCGCTTGTTTTTCTCGCTGCAGACTCTGACAATATCAGCAGCGCCCGGGCTTCATATTGTGAAAATTCCCTGAATAAATTACTGAGCCCACTCTCTCTCTCTCTGATCGGGTTATGAGAGCAGCTCTGACCTCACTTTCTGGTATCTGGGATGGGTATTTCTTCAAGGTACACTTCCCAGAAATAATGCTGTGTGAGACACAATTCCTTTAACCCTTTACAGGAAGGGGTTTCTCTTCTGTCACATGACGTAAGAGGCTGTAATGTAGACTCAAAATCAGAGGATTTTTCATATCTTACAAAGAGCGCTTTAATGTGTCGCCTGATAAACTGACAGGAGCATTTTCAGCTTCCTCTAATCTTCGACACAATATTTCCCTCACACTTTCCACTTCATTTTCACTCAGAATCACAAGCAGTCTGTTTTTTCTGGCTGTGCACAAAGGTTTTATGCATAACATAATAAAGGGATCCCAAAGAAGGGTTCAAGGAGCCTCCAGAAGTCCTTGAAAAAAGTCCAGATGGTCCTCAGCAAACTCAACAAAAGCCGTGTTTGATTGAAATCGCTCGAATTTGTTGAAGCCGTTCGATAAAACTGCGCCACCGACTGCATCAAGGAGGCAAATCCACCTTATTAAAGCATCTTTAAATTCACAGTTTAACCTTTAAATGTACTCTTGCTCATAATGGGTTTTTATAGCTGAAGAAACACATTTATTTTGATGCGTCTCGAGCAAAATAAATCCATTGTTCACGGTGAATCCAATAAATTAAAGGCGAGTCATTTGAGAAGATAAGATAAACCGCACATAAATGAAGCTTTGAATGCTAGAGGATCGCTTCAGAAACCTAAAGGAACTCCAGATGACTTTTTCAAACGAGCTCGATCTGCAGGACGTGCTCACTGATCGGGGGTAATCCCTCACTCCCCCCTCTCAGCTCGGTGTTTTTGATTCTGCATTGATCTGACTGTGAGAGCAATATTGATTCCAGGGTCAACCCACACACACACACACACACACACACACACACACACACACACAGCAGGACATCAGAGGCTCGGTTTGACCCGCACAGACGACATGACGAAATCTCAGCGCTGCGATACCGGCCTGGCTTTGAAGTGGGAGATAAAGACGCTTCACGAGGGCATGTTTGCGGCTTTTTGAAGGTGCATTGTTCCGTTTCTGCAGAATCTGAAACCTCTGGATGCATTTGCTGCAAATGTCCGACAGTTTGCATTCTTCCCCAGCCCCCTCATGGAGCTGCGGAGTGTTTCTGAGCTGCTTTACCTCAAATCCTCTTTCAAGACTTTACAACCCTGAGTCCTGGTTGATCTTTTTACACACAAAGCTTTTTAAAACCACGCCACTGCGTCACGCTCAGGGAGTGTGTCACCTGCAGAGTTTCCCCCTCTGAGCGATCAGTGTTTTTTTTCTGAGAGAAAGTCAAGACCGTAGCGTAACGTAGAAGCCACTGGTTTACCGAGCGAAGGGACTGGTGCACAGCGAGGCCAGTATACCTCCACCAGTGGGTTCTGTGTGTGTGTGTGTGTGTGTGTGTGTGTGTGTGTGTGTGTGTGTGTGTGTGTGTGTGTGTGTGTGTGTGTGTGTGTGTGTGTGTGTGTGTGTGTGTGTGTGTGTGTGTGTGTGTGTGTGTGTGTGTGTGTGTGTGTGTGTGTGGCAGAGGTGTAGTGTTTTCACTGTCTCCTCCCTGGGAATTCCCCTCTGTTCCAAACAGCCTGCTGGAGCCGCAGCTGTACATATGTGTGTGTGTGTGTGTGTGTGAGAAAGGATGTATACACTCTGTAGAGTTCTAGTGCACGTGTAGGCATGTGTGCGCGTGTGTGTGTGTTTCCTCCCTGATTCCCAGGGTTCTGCCGAGTTAAACCCTCTTAAATGTCCCCCTGGCTTTTGTCCTCACGTTTCAGCTGAATTTCCCCGCATTCATCCCACCATTCAGACTCTGTGTGTTCGAGCGCTCAGGAATGCACTGGGTTTGACAGGCGCCTGAACTGTGTGTGTGTGTGTGTGTGTGTGTGTGTGTGTGTGTGTACATGCGTGTAAATGAGCATACAACAGAAAGAAAGACTTTGGGGGAAAGGGGAGTGGATTTTTTCTTTTCTCAAACTCCTTTTGAAGGTGGACACACACACAATCACCTTACCTTTGCACACACATACTTTTCACCTTTCTGCACACACACTCAACACCCACCCACACACACACACACACACGCACACACTCGGAGTCACATGTGCTCTCACTCAAAGAGAGCTCTGCACCCACTCACCCTGACACCCACACAACCACCCACACACTCACGTGCACTGCCAAATAGCTCTCACTCTTAACCCTCCCACCCTGCCCCCCCTCCCCACCCACCAGCACTGAGCACACACATGTCAACACACACACACACACACACACACACACACACACACACACACACACACACACACATACACACACACACACAGGGTTTCACACTAAGTGCCGGGCATGTGCCTGCTCTGGTTTCCTCTTTGCTTTGCGAGCGACCCGCGGTGATAAAATAAACACAAATACGTGATAATCACATTCCAGACATTTCTCTCCTGCCGGTGGGAAGTTTCAACTGGTTTTCGGCAAGAGTTGGTTTCACTCTGTGTGTGTGTGTGTGTGTGGAGTGTGTGTGTGGTGTGTGTGTGTGTGTGTGTGTGTGTGTGGTGTATGCAACCCCGGAGAGAAAAAAGGAGAAAGAAATGAGAGAGAGAGAGGGAACAAAGAGATCTGGGGCGAAGTCTCACACATTCCTCAATCCTGCCAATATCCTACCAGTATACTAGACCATAACAGTTCTACACACACACACACACACACACACACACACACACACACACACACACACACACACACACACACACTCACACAAGCATGGCAAGAGACAGCTCGATATGAATAAAATCTCCTCATTTGCACTGCATCTGTGGCATGAATCTAAAAAGAACAATTCCACTTTTTCTTTCGGTGGGAATATCATTTAAAAGAAAAGCTGCACGGGATTTAAAAAGCTGGAAAAGTGCACAGAAGCGTAAAAGAAAAAGACAAATTAAACACTAAGCTTCTGAAACAGACAGTCCTACCTTGTGCTACAGTGATTGATGTTGCAGGAGGAGGAAGAGGAGGCAGTGAGGAAGAGTAAAGCAGTCGGTCTTACCTGAGCACATGGCATTCACACTTCCTCCGTCAACACGCTTTGTTTCTCCTCCTCTCCGTGGCTGCATGCTTCTCCTCCATCCGTCCGTCTGTCTCTCTTCTTCTCTGTCTCCCCCTTCCTCTTCCTCTCTCCCTCCCTCCCTCCCTCCGTCCCTCTCTCTCTCCTCCCCTCTCAAGCCCTCTCCCTCCCTCTCTCTCTCTCTGCAGCACTCTTCAAACTCCTGAAAATAAAAACACAACTCGTCCCTCGTTTTTTTTTTACTGCACCTCGCTCTTCTTCTCCGGCTCAGTAAACTTGTGTGAGTGATCCGCACTCTTAACTAGAACTCTCCTCCTCCCACGCTGCATGGTGTGTGTGTGTGTGTGTGTGTGCATGCGTGCATACTTGTGTGTGTGTGCTGTGTTGCTGCTACACCAGTCATTCCCCCCTGACACGTCCTAAAAGTGCTTTCCCTATTAGTCTCTTTCATTTTGCAAACTTCATTTTTCACTCTCTTATTCAGTCCCTGTCCGAGGTGAAGGGAAATCACACACACACACACACACACACACACACACACACACACCCCCTTGACAATAGCATCCAAACTGTAGTTCACACCTGCACATTACAACGGGAGAGTCTCGGCAGTCGATTCCACAGAGACAAGACGAGTCAGAGAGACGGACGGAGGGAGGAGGGGAGGACGATGGCGGTAAATCGGTCGAACGCTCGGCACAAGCAGCCTCGTAACGAGCTCACACAGGAGAGGAGAGCGGTGTGGAAATCTGTGCATTCAGGACGCTTAAACCATGAAGTTTAGAATCCCAAATGCCTGGAAAGACGGCACAGATGCGTAATAGGAAAACAAATGAAAGCAGGGTGGTTTTAATGCGAGCCTTACGGGGATTTAAAGCTACATGTTTGTGTCATACCAGCGATTAAAGCATATTCAAGGAGTGGAATTGAGGAAATACGTCTTGCAACCTTGAAATCATGTCTATGTGGAGGACAAAGAGTTGCTGCTTGATATAAGGTTGTTTTTACTGAGTCAGTGTTGCAGATTGTGCAGAATGCATGGTGGGAAGATGGAGATGGAGGCATGGCCATCTGCACGGTGGCTTTCTAGGAATTTCTGCAGCACATTCACGTATTTCTTCATCTGATCTGTGATTATGATCCTGTGGACCACCTGCAGGAGGGGGGACCATCACTACTGTCTCTTTACATTATGCATTTTCCAGTGATGCATGATCTCGAATAATGTTTTTTGTAGATTCATGAAAAAGCAAAGGGAAAAGATCCAGCGCTGTGATTGGTTGATCTCTTCCCGTTCTTTTGTTTTTTGGCAGAGTACAGGCGTGGAAATATTGCGCCTGCATCTCTCTGTTTTAAACCTTATTACTGAACCATGTATTCAAACTCTCAAGGCTTCGCCAGCTTTAGAAAAACTAATCTTAGCAGCAAACATTGATGTCATATTTTGTATGAAAGTTTTAAGCTTTTAGCTCAAAAACATTCTGTGTAAAGAGGAGATATTGTCTCCATGCTCTAATGTTCAGAAAGCTCTTTATGTTTCTCATACTGCCTGTGCTGCAGCACCTCTTTTCACCCTCTGTCTGAAACCAGAGCCCAGTCTGCTCTCATTGATTAGCTGGCCGGCTCTGTTGTGATTGGTCAACCAGCTTAGAGATGTCCCGCCCCTTAGCCTCTCACGTACAATGAAGCAAACAAAAGAGTCCAATGGAGGTGGATTTTAGCCTCTGCAGACCATTTACATGCACTAAAACCTATACAACACATAAAGCATGATGGAGCCCCTTAGATAAGTAAATATCCCTTTTCAAATATAATCTTTGGTTTATTTATCCACTCTTTAACCAAGATTGCAATTATTCAGTGGCTTGAAATTACCCATAAACACGTCAACAATCCTTCAGTTGAGGAGACGCGACATGTCAGTGAACATGATGCGGGCATGAACAAATGTCTCCCTGTCAGCAGATGATGTCCACATGTTCGGCTCTGAGCTCGTTAATCTGCAGGGAACACTGTAGCAACACGAGAAGGTCTGCATTAATGAACTCAGTCCTACATACTTATCAATCTACGAGTGATCCACGCTATCATAGGAGCTTTAAATACACGCACCTGTCGCTGATCATGTGACCCTGAAGAAGACACAATGCAAACAGCATCTGAAGCCGACACGTGGAGCTCTCATTTCCTCATTCAGCGGGGAGAGCAGCCATCAGAGCGTGCTGCTCCTGAGCGCTGTGTGATCGTACTTGTTAGAAAACACGATCGTAGTTTCCTGTGTGCTCATACACAACACACTGGAGATATTGGGTAACTCCTTTGATGATAAGCACCTGGCCTTATCGCCTGAAGGTATGGATTGTAGTTGTAGTAGCAGCGTGTGCTAATCCAAATTAGCATAATTATGGGTTGCTCTGAGTGGTTGATTGTCTTTTATCTGCAGCGGTCATTAATGCATTTTGCTTTAGTGAAACCCATCCATCTCTTACGGTTATAATAACCAGTTCCCACTAATGCATCTGTAGTGATCTTCCCAGTCATTCCAAAAGACTCTATAAATCTCTGCACACACTTTTAACACATCTGTGGTTTTCCTTGACGTCCGTCTGGCTGCAAAGCTGTGAAACTGACCTGCTTTATTTCCGCATGAATAAAAAGGTGTGCTGTGGGAGTGATGGTCCCATTCCCCGCCCGGGGATCCAAACAGTTTCCGTGCACTGGGAGGGAGAAAGCACACATACGTAGTGTTGACGTTGCAATCAGAAATTCCAAACGTGGTTTAGAAGGGCAGCAGCAGCGGGCCGGGGGGGCGGGGGGGGGGTTAGTGTTGTACGTGATCGGCCGTCTTTTCCATTCCCACTCCCAAATATTATCCCGTGTTTCCACTGGCTCCATAATATTTTGGAAGGGAAGTGGCGAGGGTGAGGGGGGGGTACCGAGAGTCTGAGGGAAGAGCCCATCAAACACGCTGTTCCTGCCTTTCGTCACACCAATTATCACCGAGGGAGTTGAAGTACTTTCCTCTGAAATGTCACATAATAACAAGTATTTACTCAAGTACTGTGTATAAGTACACATCTTTGGTACTTTATACTCTTCCCTACCACATTTTGGAGGAAAATATCCTACGTTTTTCCCTGAAAGCCTTCGTTACTTTCCAGTTTCAGATTATTTGCTAATTAAGAAAGATAAATATGGTCTCACTTTAAGTACTTTAACTTGAGTAGGATCTTAATTGCAGGATGTATTTCCACACTGCTGCTATCTTACTCTAAAACCGTTATTAAGCTGCATTTATCTGGAAAGGAATCCCAGAAAACGGAGAAATCCTTTAACTTAAAGACGGAATGCTTTTCTTTCTGCTGCCTTTTTTAAAAATCAAATAAGTATTTATAGTTATTTCTTCTTGTATTTTCTAGCCGATCATCTGTGCGTCTTGTCAAACACGCTGTTGGTTTTCCTGCCTTTTTACACCAATCATTACAGAGGGAACAACACTGTCTTCGAGTAGACATTCGAGGTACTTGTACTTTAATTGTGCTTCTCTATACTTTTCCTTTCTACATCTCGGAGGCAGATATCGTTCTTTTTACTCCTCTACAGCCTTAGTTACTTTCCAGATTCAGAAAGAAGCAGCGTTCAGTTATTAAGCTCCATTTATCTGGAAGAAAAATGCTAGAAAACAGTGAATTCCTTCGAAATAAAGCCTGAATACTTCTCTGTTTGCTGTCTTTTTAGATTTAAATAATACCTCTCACCTTACCTGTTCTTCTTGTATTTTCCAGCGGACTTTATCTTGATTTAATTGGCTTCTGAATGTCTTTAATTGTAATCGTCGTGCTTTAAATGTTTGGTGTGACGCACTTTTGGATCACGTTGTGTTGAAATATGCCGCTGATGTACACAGCGAGGAGAAATTAGACTTAATGTCTGGAAACGCAGAGAAGAGAGGGTCGATTCGTAATGTTTAATTCAATCCCCACATCCGCCAACAATCACAAGTCGAGTGATTTCATTTTGCAGATTAGAAGCCGGTCGGGTCCAGCCTTTTTTCTCCTGAATGACCATCCGGCATGCCCACCTCCTCTCCTCTCTCCGCATCCGCCCTTCTTCCCCCGGCCAGCTGTGTGTGTGTGTGTGTGTGTGTGTGGGAGTGTGAGGGTGAAGGAGGACCACTCTGCGTGGGCTGAACAGTGCCTGGGCTTTCTCTGCTCGGTGTTAATAGGCCTTTTTCTCCCCTCAGCGGGACGCGGAGAGCTGTCATTTACATGGAGGTAATGGAGTGATGTAGAAGTGGATGGAATATGTGTGGGCGAGCGATGAAGGCCTCGCACCTCTCTCTCGTTCTCTCGCTAATTTTTTCCCTACTCTTGCTCGAGTCTTTCTCTATTCGTCCCTGTACTTCTCTCTTTTTCTGATATTACGCAAACTGGTTTGTTTAACTGTAAGGCAGAGACGCTGTGTTGAATTTTTACCAGGGATGAAACAGTGACGGTTATTAAGGGAAAGGCTGCGTGCGATTATTCAAAAGGATATCAGGATTGCACTAATTCAATATACAAATCACAGGATGCACAACATTTGTTAGAAAAGAAAATTAATTAATTAATTCCCTTAGAGGGCAATTCAGTTTCAATAGATTACACACACACACACACACACACACACACACACACACACACACACACACACACACACACACACACACACACACACACACCAGAGTTCTGTCACTGGAAACGTATCCAAATGGTCTTATTTTAACGATGTGATCACATGACTCCTTCTAATGTCACTGCAGATCTGCTGTGAGCTAACGTAGCTAACCTTCAGATATACTGACACACACTTCCTGTTCTGAGACAGAGACACTCTGAGACAGAGACACTCTGAGACAGAGACAGTTGTTCGGTTTTATAACCCATCCTAAAAAGAAAACAAATCCAACTTTTCTTTTGGTTTCCAGCATTAATTAAAAATGTTTTTGGTCAACTATTTTTTATTTTAACAAAACAATTTAGTGAATTATACTAAAGTATACCCGGTCCCAGCTGTGTGCGTCTCTCTTCAGTGTCCCCTGGTCTCCAGCTGTGTGCGTCTCTCTTCAGTGTCCCCTGGTCTCCAGCTGTGTGCGTCTCTCTTTAGTGTCCCCTGGTCTCCAGCTGTGTGCGTCTCTCTTTAGTGTCCCCTGGTCTCCAGCTGTGTGCGTCTCTCTTTAGTGTCCCCTGGTCTCCAGCTGTGTGCGTCTCTCTTTAGTGTCCCCTGGTCTCCAGCTGTGTGCGTCTCTCTTTAGTGTCCCCTGGTCTCCAGCTGTGTTGGAGCTTCTTGCAGCGTTTGGTTTCTGCAGCTTTTAGTAAACTGCTCATGTTTCCTCTGCTGAATGTTCTCTAGATGCTGCATGTGTTGAAGAGCTGCTGCAGATGTTTCTTCACAAGTTCTGATTTGTGTTTCTATATCTGCATCCTTTTTGAAGCTGCAGCACATTCCTCCTAATGGAAAAGTCCTGGACCTCTGTAGCGCGTTAGCACCTGTCGGCCAGCGTACAAAACACATTGTTGTCCAAAATCCAACCCCGCACGAGTCAAAGAGAGGACTTAACGAGGGCGAGTTAATAGAATTAAAAGTCTCTGCACACTAATTGGATATCATTTCATAACATGTGCACGATAATTTAGTTATCAGAGAGTGTGTGTCTTGCTTGGCAGCGGCTCGGTGTCAGTGGTGGAGTTTGAGCTTCATCCAAACAGAATGAATGGACTCTGTGGGAGAATGTGTGTGTGTGTGTGTGTCGGTGTGTGTGTGTCTGTGGAAGAAGGCAGAGATCCAGACAAGCTGCTAGCGTGTAGTTAGTCGTTCTGTTGAAAGACGTGTATTTCAGTGTGAGGGTTTAGTTGTTGTTCTGCCAGTTGTTTCAGCAGCAGTTTGTCTAAAATTGAATAATGAGAAATAGCAAAGCGATGTGTGATTACATCGTCTTCCTGGACTGATCTTAAGAGAGGGGAAACTCCTGACCTTCTCACTCGTGATTAATCAAGATATGCAAATGATCAGAATCATCAAGGAAAATGTCAGTTCATCTGTGTTCTTTCTCTTGTTGTTATTGACCTGTTTACTCTCCCTTTATATTCTGTGTTTCTAATATAACACCAGAATATCTATAATGATTCTTAAAGGTACTTTATCACACTATTTAGTCAAGATAGTATTTATTAAGGACTCTTGATATCCCATCATGGGTCAACAAATCATAATTGAATCACATACAGGGTTTAAAAAATATATATAGCATGAGGCGCTTCCCGCCCAAATTAAGCCCCGCCCACTTTCCGGTGAAGATCCTGCATCAGAGCGAAGCTGAAAATAAAAGTGTCTTCATGTCTTAAAGCTGCTGAGTCATATATTGCACCTCGAATAGATCCAGAGCTCCGGTTCCTTTACTTCCTCTCCTGAAAGAAGGAGAGTAAAAGAAAGGATCAGAAATCTCAGTCTCAGTGTCAGCCTGCTGCCTGCCACTCGTCCCCCGCAGACCCCCCGGACATCCATCCCCTATTTACTCTCCGTAAGCTGTCTCTGCCGTCTGAGCAGACATCTGACCCCACCTTCATATTCCTGGACTCATTAAACCCTTTCTGACCCACAGAGAGATTGTTTCTTGCATCCCTTTAACATTTTATGGGGGAAATCTGCATTTCTTTGAGCTCTTTAGGACTTTATCATTTATTACTGGTTGAGTCCACACAAACTAAAAAAAAACCAGTGAGAAACCGTAAAAAAGACAGCGTTTGGTAACTTTCTGAGCTAACAGGAGATAGTTTTACTCCTGTTCGGATTTGTTAATGTTCGTCCTTCAGTTCTTTTTACTGGGATCAAATTTATCCACAGAGGTCTCCTGCTTTTGCAAACAAACACAATAAAACCAGTAAGGAAGACCTGAGTCGCTCACTCTGTTTCTCCAGAAATCTGATGACTAAAGTCCGTCACCAACAGAATGAAGCCCTGTAATGTGTTTCAAAAGTGGGTACAACCTCACTGCAGCATGCATGAGCAGGGTCAGACACCATTACAGAAGACCTTTAGAGATCTCTCTTGTTTATAACATTTTAGATATGGTTCAATCATCCAAATATCTAAGAGGTCTCGTCGCTTTGAGATGTAGAAATGTTACAAATAATAATAATCCTACATTTTATTTATCAAGCTCTCATAGAGGCTTTAAAAAGGTAAGAAAAACAAGATAAGCTAAAAAGTCTGATTAAAATTGAGAGATGAAACCTGCATTATTTGGAGGTGATCTGCATAAAGAGCCGTGGGGAAATTGGAGCTAAAAGAACAAACATCAGAAACACAGCTTTTTTTATCAGAGAAATCAGATGTTTTTTGTGCACATTGTGATTTTAAGGCAGGGTTTTTATCTTGCAAAGAAAGGTGCTTTTTCTGTGCGTTAATGTCTAGACATCCCACAGTCGAAGTCTTTGATGAAGGGATTGTCCAGGGGGAAGTTTAGGAGGGTGACGGTGACAGAAAATGACAGTTTCCATCTTCATTTTGATATTTTTGGACGAAGAAAAACAAAAAAAGAGTGACTAAATGAAACTTAAATGCGACAAAAAACTTCCCTTTTCGTTTCAACCCTTTTCCCTCAGCACATTTCAAACTGTTGAAACTGTTGTGTTGAAACTGTTCACAAAAAATGTTAAAATATCTGGCAAATTTTGAAAGTTTGCGCCTGTTTTAAAGAAAGTAAAATATAACTGAGAGGGTTTGAACAAAGCTTGGCTGTGCAACATGAAGCCATGAATACACACCTTAATATCTGAGTAGTTCTAGTGATAACGCAGGCGTTTATTTCAGAGGTAACACTTCAAAATGTGCAGGAACTGATTCCAAAATTAGAGATATGATTGGAGTAAACGGCCGCCCGTTTTCTTTAGTATCAGGAGACACACAAGGGGATCGGGGGGGGGATTATCCCCTCCTCTTCTGAGACTAGGGTGGTCCCACCAGCCTGTCACTAACAAGAAACTCTAACCACAACCAACGACTTCTCACACACACACACACACACACACACACACACACACACACACACACACACACACACACACACACACACACACACACACACACACAATCTTACACTTATTCATACGACAGGGGAATATGAAAACTGTGAAAAAAAAAAACTCTTTGCAAATTCATACGAACACATAATGTGTGTGTGTGTGTGCGCGTGTGTGTGTGTGTGTGTGTGTGTGAGTGTGATTTCCCTTCACCTCGGACAGGGATTTCCCCTCACAGAACAGTCCTCCTCTCACTCTGGAAACTTTTTTGTTCTCTCTCTTCGTTATTTCGATCCTCCTTCACATTACAGTGATGTTTCACCGTATTGACGGCTGCTCCGTCACACATGACCCCCCCGAACATCCCCATCACCCTCTGCTCCTGCATACATAATGACCTCGTTTGCATACCACATTATAGTACGTCTTTTTATATAAGAGTGATGCATATGATGTCGATTTCCTGCCTTATTTTTGTATGAATGTGTGGGGTTTTGCACCTGCCTGTTTACTAAAAATCTATTATATATGTTCTACTACTTTTTGTAGCTGATACTCAGAGAGTGGGTGTTTGTTTTATTACCATTTAACGGGCATTATCTTTCCAGGACACAACAGTCCTATTAACTAGGAAAAGAAAGACTGCTTTAAATGTTTAATTGAACTTCGATTTATCCAAGTTTATTTTGACTGTTTCAGAGGCTTTAGGAGAAACAGATACAAAGACTTTGAAACGGGTCTCTACTTTAAAGAGTCCTCTCCTGCTGATGTTCAGGTGTATATCAGTATGTAGAGTCTCTACTTTAAAGAGTCCTCTCCTGCTGATGTTCAGGTGTATATCAGTATGTAGAGTCTCTACTTTAAAGAGTCCTCTCCTGCTGATGTTCAGGTGTATATCAGTATGTAGAGTCTCTACTTTAAAGAGTCCTCTCCTGCTGATGTTCAGGTGTATATCAGTATGTAGTGTCTCTACTTTAAAGAGTCCTCCTGCTGATGTTCAGGTGTATATCAGTATGTAGCGTCTCTACTTTAAAGAGTCCTCTCCTGCTGATGTTCAGGTGTATATCAGTATGTAGTGTCTCTACTTTAAAGAGTCCTCTCCTGCTGATGTTCAGGTGTATATCAGTATGTAGAGTCTCTACTTTAAAGAGTCCTCTCCTGCTGATGTTCAGGTGTATATCAGTATGTAGAGTCTCTACTTTAAAGAGTCCTCTCCTGCTGATGTTCAGGTGTATATCAGTATGTAGTGTCCCTACTTTAAAGAGTCCTCTCCTGCTGATGTTCAGGTGTATATCAGTATGTAGCGTCTCTACTTTAAAGAGTCCTCTCCTGCTGATGTTCAGGTGTATATCAGTATGTAGTGTCTCTACTTTAAAGAGTCCTCTCCTGCTGATGTTCAGGTGTATATCAGTATGTAGAGTCTCTACTTTAAAGAGTCCTCTCCTGCTGATGTTCAGGTGTATATCAGTATGTAGAGTCTCTACTTTAAAGAGTCCTCTCCTGCTGATGTTCAGGTGTATATCAGTATGTAGTGTCTCTACTTTAAAGAGTCCTCTCCTGCTGATGTTCAGGTGTATATCAGTATGTAGTGTCTCTACTTTAAAGAGTCCTCTCCTGCTGATGTTCAGGTGTATATCAGTATGTAGTGTCTCTACTTTAAAGAGTCCTCTCCTGCTGATGTTCAGGTGTATATCAGTATGTAGAGTCTCTACTTTAAAGAGTCCTCTCCTGCTGATGTTCAGGTGTATATCAGTATGTAGAGTCTCTACTTTAAAGAGTCCTCTCCTGCTGATGTTCAGGTGTATATCAGTATGTAGTGTCTCTACTTTAAAGAGTCCTCTCCTGCTGATGTTCAGGTGTATATCAGTATGTAGAGTCTCTACTTTAAAGAGTGTGTGCAGGTGGAGAGGTGTGTGTGTGTAGCCGTCGTTGGGAATCCCCTCCCTGAGGGTTGTCAGCGGTCCTTGATTGGACAGTTCTTCCCCAGAGTTATTAACTGCTGCTTCCTTTATTTGGAGATAACAATAACACACACCTGAGTCATGGATACATCTGAAGTGCTACTGCCTGGTGCTAACTGTTTGGGTACAAACAAACATAATGCACTTCCTGTATCTTCAGGAGTGTTGTTGAATGAGTTGATGATTCAGCAGGTCAAACGTTGCATCACACAGAGCTGTTGCAGGGATGTGTCATGTCTTTATGATTAATTACCATTATTGCTTCCAGCCTACTGATGGGAAACCCCCATTACATCAGCCATAAACAAAACTTCAAAACACTAATATTGTCATTGATGTGTCAGACCTTTAATTAGCATAACTTCCCAGCATGTTAGCCTGTTAGCTCCTCATTATACATGTGTTAGGTCCCCCAGCTCCATGTGTGTTATTCAATATTTCTCACCAGTTAGCGACCCATTACCAAGTGTTTATTGTACTTCATAAAGTCATGGATGTGAATATTAAGCGTGTCCCTACTGAGACTTTATAAAGCTTCTTTGAGCACTGTGGGGACCACTACATAAATGTGATGTAACATAGTTGAATTTTGATTGGTTAGATTTTGTTTTTGTTGCTACCAGCTCGCTCTGTCATTTGTCGCACACATATTTTACTGAAATCTTCACCATGAGAGGCTAAAACATGTGTATTGAGTTCAGCCGTATGCCAATTTGGGTGTGCATATGATACAAATACCTTAGGACTTTATGTCAGATACTTTTTTCATGCATTGCAGCAGCTCTATGAGGAGTCCTGTGTGTGCAAATGAGTTGTTGTCATTGATCCCTGTCCTTTTAAGCTATATGTAGGAAATAGCAAAAAGAAACTATACAATTGTTGTCTGAGAAAGCTGAAATGCTCTAGCAGTTGCTGACTGAGGTCTCTTTTCCCCAGATTTAGTTTATTGCTTGTCATTTATAAACCAACTTTAATGGTATTATTGGTTATCAGTAGTATTTGTGTCGTGCTCAGTGTGCAGATTCCCAGACGGTAGCTCACTCTCCTGCAAAAGCTGTCATGGCAGCAAGCTTGCAGTCAATCCCCTCCATAGTTACGACTACAACTACAAGAAATGCATGCAGACTGACGCAGTCCTTCAGCAGCTGCTTTTGTCTTGTTGCTGTGGGAGATGAGCACTATTTCAGAAATAACACCCTATAGATACGCGCTGTTGCAGACTATATTTACCCTCTGACATTCAACCAGTGTCCACATGATGAGTTTGTAATGTATGTGTGCTTCATCACATTTCACAATCACGGAAGATCACAGTTTATTACTCACCATGGTGTAAAGTATTCAGAGTCGCACAATCAAATGGAATCGCATAGTCCACTTTCAAATCTGAGGCGTGTTCGTTCAAACCCTGAAGAAGCTTCATTTGTGTGGCACTTTTCTTGCATCAACTCAAAGTGCTCGGAGGCACGCATCACAATGAAACATAGCAAAAACAAATCAGAAACACGAGGTAAAAGGTACGATAATAAAAAATAAAACACAATGAAGTGGTGATCCGTCTCGGTAGAATAAAGGAAGACAAAAGATGATGATTTAAACACCAAATTAAAGGGAATTTTGTGAATAAAATTGTCAAAAGTCAAAATGAATGTAAAATGTATTTGATTTGATTATTGTTATTTTGTTCTGTATTTTATTTATTTCCTTAGATTAATATGTACTTAATTTAAATTACAGAATGACTTTCTATATTTAGTTTTCCCGTGTAATTATTTATCATTGGAATGGAGAGTCAGGATGTCTTGTGAGGAAAACTGAAAATGAAAGAGGGGTTATTGCTTATAAAAAGCTCATTTAAACAGATGTGTCTTAAGCTGTCGTCCACTGAGTAGGCCTCTCTGATATTTCCTGGTAGGGTGTTCCACAAGGCGGTCTGGCATATTACATTTGCACATAGGGAGGATTTAATGTTACACAAAAACACATGCATTCAAAGATAAGCTAGCATAGGATACTCTGCAGGGATCTTATTCATCAATCAACCTGCTTAATGACACAGAAATATCAATTAGCTCCCGTCCACAGTGTGAGGCGAGAAGCTGGAAGACGTTGAGATCAAGCAGTGAGCGCCTTAAGTGCCCTT
Organism: Eleginops maclovinus; assembly: GCF_036324505.1. Lineage (NCBI taxonomy): Eukaryota > Metazoa > Chordata > Actinopteri > Perciformes > Eleginopidae > Eleginops > Eleginops maclovinus. Next base: position 1,857,631 of record NC_086355.1, read on the forward strand.
AAAATAAAAACTGCACAAAATCTCCACAGCTGCACATAGCATGTCCTGACGTTGTCAAGGTAACGTGATATTCTGCAAAGTGCTTTCCCCCGTTCCTATATTTACTGTTAGGACCCCTCGCTGCCTCTCCGCACTCAAGCACTTACCAGTTTGCTTTGGTTTAATTCTCTCAGAGGTTCAGGGGCTTTAAAGAGACCCGTTTCATATGGATGTCCAATCAGTACGGAGGGTAATCGTGGTGGGATTGAAGCGACACGTTCCTCAGTTATTGGCCGAGAAAGCTGCAGAAATCTGAGGTACTTCCTGCAGCCGGCAGCGCCAGTTGAAAGTGATGTAGTCGGAGGCAAGGAAGAACTACAGAGTACTTAAGTTTGTAGTTCTCTTGGTAGCCGTGCAAGTAGAGGTCTGGAAACACCTTTTAAATAAAGTCATAATCAAACAGAACTTCCACCCTTTGCTTGTTTTAAAACTTGGTTGTTATTGTGGACGGGAGGGTCTTTGCTGACTCCTGTTTGTGACAGAAATGAGAAAATACCAAGACCAACTGGGTTCATTGGGAAGAGGATCACAGAGAAAGTATCTTGGTCACCTAAGTGTCAGTCCCAGAGTCTCTTTTAAACCTCTTTCCAATGAGGAGTGGGCACCTGCTGTTGCATGCAGACGGCTAAAAAGGAAACTCTTATACCCAGCGTCTTTTTATGGAGCTAACTCCGGTTTCATCTGCTTGTAGTTGGAAATTGTAGCTTGTTTTATGGCTGTGTCTTCAGACAGTTACTACCATAAGAAAGAAAGCCCGTTTGTGGAAGCAGATTGGTCGGCGGACACCGAAAGGACGTCTTTTGACTCAATACTTTTCCATGTTTCCTCTCTTTGCGTGGCTTCCTTGAGTGCTTCGTTAGAGGGACTCAGACGATAGGAAGTGAGGGAAATGTCGATGCAACTTCAGAGACTTAGGAGGTTGAGAGTGACTGCTGTCCCGTCGTCCTCGCTGTACGGCTGGCAAACACTGAGAGCAAGCATCTTCTAGTTGGTGTTCGTGATGCTAGTCTGTCGTACAGCAGCGGTTATGCTATGCTAAGCTATCTGAATTGCCTCTGGGTGAAATGCTAAGAGATGTAAAAGGTCAAACAGACAGGGCGAAGCTGAGTGCTGTAAAGAATGCAAGAGATGTTTCCGTCTTGGCTCACACTGGTTCAGACCCTCCCTGTGTTTTATCACCTGCATAATTGTCGGTGCAATCTCTATGTTTGGGCTGGGATTCAGTGTTGCATCCTGGTACATTTAGGCAAAGCTTGCACATCTCTCTGCCAGTTTACAGTAGCATGCTCCGAGGAGTTCATGGCTTCAAAAGACACCAGTGCTGTGTTGGTTCAAGTTGTTCCTGTGGATGTAATGATGTGCTCAGCTAATTGCTCACACCTGCTGCAAGCTATTTATGCACAATTAGCACCATGCCATTTACTAATGAGGAGGCCTTAGACACTTGCACTCACTGCTTCGAAGGAAAACAAATGCATACAGTGAGTTCAGACCTTCTTCTGCAGTGATGCTATATCTGGTTAAATGTGTCAACAGTGTTTTTAATGATGCTTTATTAGTGTGTGAAGGCGTGCCAATTTTCATTCCTGCTAATTTTCCTAGTGAGCGTCTCTGGCATGGCTTCACTTGAATAACAGCGCCTCGTTTTTTAAATTTATGACACTTGTGCATCAGGTTATGACAGGTCCCCATGTCTGCTGAAAGGCCGATACTAAATCTAGTTTATCTTTCAAAGAAAGCACAACTATTTTACCTGAAGGCTTACTAACGTTAACTTTAAACCCGATATATGCACCAAACCGTCGGTAGTCATCTACACGTATTAGCAGTAACACAAAGCATCTATTCGGTTTTTGACTAAGTATATTTTACAGCATTTCATTATTTAATTCCTAAAGGGATTTGGGATCTTCTGGGTGAACTTCAGCTGAGCACATTCAGTTTTTCCCAGTGACAGTACAGCTGATGTGCAGCCTTTTCTACAGGGTGGAAAAGGGGTTATCTCCGACCCTTATTCTGAGTTTACACTTAATGTTTGAGGCTTTCCCTTTCCTCTTGGGGCGGCAGTCGCTCAGTCAGTAGGGACTTGGTCTTGGGACCGAAGGGTCGCCGGTTCACGTCCAGATCAAAACAAAAAAAATATGGAGTGAGCTGGTAGCTGGAGAGGTGCCAGTTCTCCTCCGAGGCCACTGCCGAGGTGCCCTTGAGCAAGGCACCTAACGTATATCTGCTCCCTTGGCGCCGGGTACCTGGCTGCCTCTCTGCTCTGCCACCTCTCCACTGCATGCCCTTCTTCTTCTTGCTAACGGAGATCACTGTGTGCACATTTTTTAAGACTTCATCTTAGGGATGCACCAATATTTGGCAGACACCCTTAAGATATCTAACCGATTAAACATCTCGATTTAACCGTGAGTCCAAATCCTGTTGTGGGAAAATCATTCTGAATGGCATGATTGCAGCAACAACTTAAACCAATGAGAGCTCGAGGTGGTAGATGTAGAACCTGCAACCGAACATCACCAAGCATTCTTCTCCTTTCCTGGAAATCAGGGCACAAATAACTCAGCTAGCTTCTTGTGAGCATCGATTTCTGGAGGAAAAACCTCCTGTCTCGTGTGTGGTTATGCATCGTTTTCCTGCTTCACTTCTCCCCTGTTTTGTTGACTTCAAGATATCTCTGTCGCATATACAAACTCTGTAAAGTACATTTACTCTAGTACGGTACTCAAGCATCAGTTAATGTACTTCTTTCAGGACATATTTCCTCATGTTGGTCAATTTCCTTACATTTTGTCACGTTAATTGTCAAAAAACGACAATAAAGGACATTTTCAGAGACAGCTCTGTGTCGTTGTTCCCATCAGGAGATAAATCCTCCTGTCGATGAAAGAGTCATCCCGTCTCGCTAGAATCCATCATCCCACCAGCATCCCATATCCTCACATTACCCCCTCCACCTCCCCAGAGTTACATATAATACCGGACTCCCCCCCACCACCCCGTGTAGTTAACCTCGAGTCTCACCTGTGCGTTCTCCCCGTTGCCGGAGGAGGGGCCCTGGCCCGGCGGCCGGATGTTCTCTGGATGCTTGTGGAGGAGGCGGAGGCTCATGGGAAGATTTCTCCCTGGAAATGAAGCATCGTCCACCTTTGTGTGTCAGCCTCCTCTCACCAGCTGCTTTCACACCTACGTCGTCCTCCACCCTCGTCCCTCCCCGTCTCTCGCCTCACTTCGAAGAGGAGAACACAGGAACACAGTGAGAGTGTCTTTTAGATGTGGAGCAAGTTTACCAGAGCGCTGGAGCTATCTGGTTTTAAATCCCTCATTCTGTATTATTATCATAGCGCGTTACGTTACATAATTGAATCTGTAGCTGCAGGAACATGCGGGGGGTGCTTGACCTCGCAACTCCTGGACAAAACTTTCATTTTAGCTCGCCTCAAATACCACCAATAAAACCGGCATTAACCACGAGACGAGAGCCCTGCCTGCTGCAAAGATAACACGCTATATAGCTGCAGCTTCAAGGTAAAGCACAGCAGGATGATAACGGGAACGACCGACTGACTGGAGTTTGATGCATGATGTGTCTCCACGAAGCGTGCAAGAAGGAAAGAATATTGAGAAAGGAAAAATCCCCTCTTCTCACACCTATTTATCCAGGGCTGCAGAATAAAATGGACGAGTACGATATCCAAATTGCAGTGAGATAGAAAGAAAAAAATAGGTCAAATAAAAAAGAAATGTACAAAATGCAAGAAATGGTGCACGGAAAATAATAAGCAAAATGATAAGAATTAAAAATGTGCAACAACAAATAAAAAATACTGATAAAGGTTCAAATGAAAACAAGGTAAGGATTATGGACTTGATGTGAATACTGTATTTGAATTGCAGTATGGACCTAAGCAGGGTTCAGTCTAAACTAGGTAACAGGGTCTCTGCTCCCTCGTCCTGGGGGCGTGCGCCCTCAAACCAAAATGCAGAACTTCCCCGTAAAATGTTTAAGTGGTGCCAGAAAACAATATCTCTGTGGGTCAGAAAGGGTTTACTGAGTCCGGTGATATGGAGATGGTGTGAAACAGAGCGTCAGACGGCATCATATCCCTCTAATATTCTGTTTCATCTCTCAATTGCAATATCAGTTCAAATAAATCTCTCCCTCGCCACAATCAGACCACGATTGTTTTTGCACGCTCGCCGCCGCCGCCGCACACCTGAACCCCGGCACACACCGATCCACCGCAGCAGTTCAGCTCAGCGTCTCTTTACAGCAGACCATAATGAAAATTGGAGGTTTAGAAAGAAAGGGAAGGAGGGCTGTTTGGTTTCCAAGCAACAGTTAGCGCTGCCGAGCGGGAGCTGCAGGCTGGGCTCCTCTGTTCCCATGTTTCTGCCTCCGTCTCCACATTCTCTTCCTGAGGAATTTGACCCGGCTGACCCCTGTGAATATGTCTGGATTTTACCCTCCCCTCCGACACACACAATCACCGCGCACTGTAATCGAAAGCCTTTACGTGACCAGATCTCACCGCCTTTCCATCACACACGTGTCCTGTAGATTTAAAAAACCAACCTTTGATCTGATGCTTCATGTGAAGGTGTGTCACAGCGTTCAAATAAGGACCCTGACACACACACACACACTCCGAGCCCCACCCATCAGCGGGATCCACCGGTGAGGATTTACTGCTCCGCTGAAACTCAACACACACTCAGGAACAGAGGAACGCTGTGGAGGAGACATCCAGAATATGCAGAGAATGTAATTAAAGGACAAACAACAAGAAGCAGAAAGGAGAAAAGAAATAGAGAAAGGAGAATATGCATCACAGTTTCCTTTAAGCAGAACAAGAATTAACACTTATTATTGTTCCCGTAAAAATCCAATTGACAACGACGTGATCGGAATCCGAGATTTCCAGCGTTACAGTGAAAGAGGCTCGAATACGGAGAAGTTATTCAATTAAGAGGCAAACACATGCATACAATACTTTAAAGGTGGAAGAGGAAGAAGAGCTCCTTTACTGAGGTAGAATTAATGATACCACAGTGTAGAAATACTCCTTTAAGTGTTCAAATGCTGCTTAAAGAGGCCTTAGAAACACACTGGACACTATATGCACTAATTATGTGAAACGGCCATTTTCTGGTGTAATATTTACTGTGTTGTGGGATTCTAATTCTAATTAGTGTGATTTTAATTTAGCAGCTGGTAAAAGTGGACGTAACTCAGGTTTCTTGATCCATAATAATAATCAATCATAGTTCATTTAAGATCATTTTTACATTGATTATAGGAAATTGCAAAGTACGGTTTGTTGTCAAATAAGTGTAACGGAGTAAAAAGTGCAATGTTCTGCGTTAAATTGTTTTGGATTCAAATAGAGGTAGCATAAAATGGAAAAAGTCAAGTAGAAGTACCTCATAAATGTACCTTTAATTGTGTAAATGTACTTTAGTTACTGGAGTGCATTTCTAAACTGAAATCAGACTGACGGAGAGAAAAGCAAAACTGTGTTGCTGCTAAATCTGTGAGTCTGAGTGTGTGTGTGTCAGAGAAGAGGAGTGTGTGTGTGTGTGTGTGTGTGTGTGTGTGTGTGTGTGTGTGTGTGTGTGTGTGTGTGTGTGTGTGTGTGTGTGTGTGTGTGTGTGTGTGTGTGTGTGTGTGTGTGTGTGTGTGTTTGCTTGCGCATGCCTGCAGAGGGGTGAAACATGGAGGTGTGTGGAGGACGATCAGACAGAAAGCCATCTGAGAGCACGGTACACACTCCATCTGGACACACACATTCACTGTGAAAAAGAAGAGTGTGAAAGAAGAAGAAAGAGACACAGAGGGAGAGAGAGACACCGAGGGAGAGAGACACAGAGGGAGAGAGAGAGAGAGAGGGAGAGAGACACAGAGGGAGAGAGAGAGAGGAGGGAAGGTGATATTATAATGTTGATATTTTTTTTAAGCAACCTGCAAAAATGTTGCATCCAATATCTTCCCGCTGCTGCTTCTGACTGATGTTCTCAGTTTGCATGAGATCCATTTGCACATCCATCTTGCAATGTTAATGAAAGTAAAATAAAGCTTATCTACTTCAAAACATCTTGGCTTCCTTCTTTGTCCAAGCTACACCCTTCTTATCTGGTTTCAGGAAATTTGGGACAGTAGTTTTTCCGTAATCTTACAAAAACAACAGAAAACAAACAAAAAAAATGACCTCTTTTGTGGAGGAAATAAGAACGTGTCCTCGTTGAGTCCTTACGGCAGATTAAAGAGGACAGATTATGCTCCTTTTCAGGTACATTTTCAGGGCTTTTTCTAGAAGAATGTAGCATGAGGCGCTTACGACACCTCCCGCCCAAAATTAAGCCCCGCCCACTTTCCGGTGAAAATCCTGCATCAGAACGAAGCTGAAAGTAAAAGTGTCTTCATGTCTTAAAGCTGCTGATTTCAGAGTTCCGGTTCCTTTACTTCCTCTCCAGAAAGAAGGAGAGTGAAAGAAAGGATCAGAAATCTCAGTCTCAGTGTCAGCCTGCTGCCTGCCACTCGTCCCCCGCAGACCCACCGGACATCCATCCCCTATTTATTCTCTGCCGTCTGACCAGACATCTGACCCCACCTCCATATCTATGGACTCATTGAACCCTTTCTGACCTACAGAGAGATTGTTTCCTGGCATCACTTTAACATTTTACGGGGGAAATCTGCATTTTGGTTTGAGGGTGCACGCCGACAGAGAGAGGGAGCAGAGACCCTGTTACTGGTTTGGACTGAACCCTGTTTGAGAGTAAATCAACCTCTAAAAGTGAGTTTGTTCTCCTGAAGCTTACCATCTCTCCTGATGGACGGACTGCATGAGTCCAAGATGAGGTCCTTTGTTTGAATTTCTAAACAATGAAAAGGCAGCTTAGAGTCCTGACTGTATTCAGTGTGATTTCACCTTTAACTTGAAGTTATCCTCCTTCTGAATCACTTGACAGAAACTTAAACACATTTAGTCAAAAGTATTGATTTGTGCAAATTAAGCAAGAATCAATGTCAATCTATGCAATACTTTGAACCCCTGTTTATGAATTTAAATGTTATATTTGCATATATTTATAGTTTTGCTAGTGCATGCTGTCTTCAGTCGTCTTGAATAACCTTTATTAACACTTCTTATCACTTCAATTTCCTTTTTGTGGATTTACACACATAAATGCCCACTTCTGCAAGAGTTTTTTGCTTATAAACTAACCACACTAACATCGAATAATCCTAAATCTTACTCACACACACACTCGTTATTGCAGAGGTGTTGAGAGGGTTGACCCGTGGCCTGATAATCAGCGCTCAGCGAGATCAGTGTGTTGCATAAGAGAGGCAGATCCTCCTACAGATGAGCAGTCACGACGAACGGGATGTTCTCCATCCACTCAGACTTCACCTCAGTCCCACTCACACACACACACACACACACACTGAAATTCACATGTGCACTTGGGCAAAGAAATGTAACGCACATCTACATCTGAATTTGATATTCTTGATTAATCAAATTGGGAAATTGTTTTAATTAACTTCATATTTCGAAGCCATTGCATTAACTTAGAAATACAATTAAAATCAACAGTAAATAAAAACATTTCTATTCAGTATATAAAGAATACCCAATATAAAATAACAACGTTATTATTTTAATAATTATTATGCTTAATTATAAAATACACATTTAAAAAGATGTTAATAATAACAAATTAAAATAAAATACAATAATGCAAATAAATATCACAATAAGATCATATAATAATAATAATAAAGGAACACAAATCAAATACGAAGAGCAGTAATAATAATAAAATAAAAATACATATATTTATTTCAAAAATAGAAATATAATATATAAATAATACAGATCAAATAAATGTAATAACAATACAGGATAACGTACAATATAGCATACAGATCTTCATCTAATATATATATATATATAGTTCATTTAAATTACAATTCACACTAAGTGAGTAGTGTTTGAGTAAAATACCCCCAAATCTTCATGGTTATTGAACAGAAAAAACGGTTTAAAATAAATGTAAATGTTTTTATTTCCACTAGAATGTAAATAAGATATTTATGATGTGGGATTTATGAGTTCTTCGTTGGAGAATATGAAGCAGGGCGGTTAAAGGAGGAGCAGAATAGAAGTTGAGTAAATCTGAAATCAGATCCCTATCTTCCCAATGTAACGGACCAACACTCCTAAACGTCTCTGCTCTCACACACATGATCTGATCGACTCCGGATCATTCTGCGATCCCCCAGAGTCCCGCTTCCTTTCAGATGTTTTTTTTCCGGTGTGAAGTGAAGGGGTTATTCCAGCGGACCTGCAGCAGCTCCCCGGGCTGTGAGAGGCTGGAGCTGAGAATAGCAGAAAGATCTCAGCATCTGATGTTCGGCAGCGGCGTCTGCAGGGAGCCGCGTGAACCCTGATGAATAAATATGAAGATAACCTGCACCTCTCCTCCCCTTCCCCATATGGTTCCACTGAAGAGAAGCACAAAAGAAGCCTCTGGGCCATTGTATGTGTCTGTGTGCATGTGTGTGTTCACCATCTGAATGTGTGTGTGTGTGTGTGTGTGTGTGGGCGGCACTGTGTAGGAGTGTGCAGGAGGTTTTGGAGAGAGCCTCCAGTCGCATGTATTTGAGAATCTTTTGTTTTATTCTCCATCTCTTATTCAGCGCTGCAGTAATCGCACCAGCAGAGCGTCCACTGCTGCTGCCCTCCTGAATCAGGAAAACAAGGCTTTTTATTATTAATAATACATGTATTTAAAACTCATCATTAAAGGTCACCGTGCCTCGGCCAGCCCCGCTCCGTGCTGTTGAGCAGTTTGTAATCATCATTAAAAAAACTTTCTCTCACCATAACTCCAACCAAGAGTCACACATTGGACGAGATCTGGTGTGAAATGATCTGAATATGTAAATATTTTCACGGCACTGCATGTGCAATATACGCTTTGAGCATTTGTTAAATTGTACTTTTACTGCATTTATTTAATGCCTTTAGTTGCTAGGCAGATTAGGATTAATGATGGTAAATATAATCTCCCTTAAATCAGACTGTAGTTCACCTGCAGTAAATCCAGCAGCTACCCTGCAGTATACAAAGCCATTCAAACTAGCTGCACCTTTACCAGCTCTGAGAACACTTTAATGATCAATCATTATAAAACATATCAGAGAGATTATTCTGAAATGGACCAATCAGACAATGACTACTTTTACTGTCGCTACTTTAAGTACATTTAGAGGAGAGTACTTTCTACTTTCACTGGAGGAACATTTAGAATACTTTCACTGTGACAGAGTATTCCTACACTCTGGTACTTCTACTTTACTCAAGTACAAGATCTGAGTACTTCTACTTTACTCAAGTACAAGACCTGAGTACTTCTACTTTACTCAAGTACAAGATCTGAGTACTTCTACTTTACTCAAGTACAAGATCTGAGTACTTCTACTTTACTCAAGTACAAGACCTGAGTACTTCTACTTTACTCAAGTACAAGACCTGAGTACTTCTACTTTACTCAAGTACAAGACCTGAGTACTTCTACTTTACTCAAGTACAAGATCTGAGTACTTCTACTTTACTCAAGTACAAGACCTGAGTACTTCTACTTTACTCAAGTACAAGACCTGAGTACTTCTACTTTACTCAAGAACAAAATCTGAGTACTTCTACTTTACTCAAGTACAAGACCTGAGTACTTCTACTTTACTCAAGTACAAGACCTGAGTACTTCTACTTTACTCAAGTACAAGATCTGAGTACTTCTACTTTACTCAAGAACAAGACCTGAGTACTTCTACTTTACTCAAGAACAAGACCTGAGTACTTCTACTTTACTCAAGAACAAGACCTGAGTACTTCTACTTTACTCAAGAATAGGGATGGGAATTGATAAGATTTTTACGATTCCGATTCCCTTATCGATTCTGTGAAACGATTCAATTCCTTATCGATTCTCTTATCGATTCCAATTTGGGGGAAAAAGGAGAATAAACAGTTTGATGTAACATTTATCTTTGTTTTAATGAAAAATATTCTATTGTGACAGTTACTTATTAATCTCTAATAACAAGTGTGTGTGTGTGTGTGTGTGTGTGTGTGTGTGTGTGTGTGTGTGTGTGTAAAAAAAATTAACAGTTCTTTTGCAGATGAACATATCTGCTTTTCTGTACAAGAAAATGTAACAAATAACAACAAATAACAAATACTGAATCATGTAATTACAAGAACAATGTAATCACAAGCACAGTGTGTGTGTGTGTGTGTGTGTGTGTGTGTGTGTGTGTGTGTGTGTGTGTGTGTGTGTGTGTGTGTGTGTGTGTGTGTGTGTGTGTGTGTGTGTGTGTGTGTGTGTGTGTGTGTGAGAGTGTGAGAGTGTGAGTGTGAGTGTGAGTGTGAGTGTGAGTGTGTGCACTCAAGTAGTAGTAGGGAAAATTAACAGTTCTTTTGCAGAAATATGAGCATATCTGCTTTTTCTGGAAGGATACGGGATCTTTCGGGGCTTATGGTGTCTCCAGCCGTGGAGAACACCCTCTCAGATGGGGTGGAGGAAGCCTGCACACAGAGGTAGTTTTCAGCCAGTCCAGATAGCAAGGGCAGCGTATCCCGCTTGTTCCACCACCACAGTGCGGCGCTATCCCTGCAGGGGATGGAGGGCAGGCTTTTGTAGAACTGGATTTCCTGATCCACCTTCTGAGCCAGGGAAAGACGGGGCTGTGATTCACGGATTGACTGCAGCTCGTTGTCCTCCTCCTCGAATAGTTCTTCCAAGGCTGTCTTTTTTGATGGTGGTGGCAGTGCCTGAAATTAAATGAACATGAAGTAAAAAAAACAAACAAACATATATAAGTCAATAATCATGACAAAACAGCATCCAAAGGTCATTACAAATGAATGAGTTAACTTACATAGTGTTCCTCTACTTCTTCCTCCTCCCCATCTTCGCAGCCTTCCCTCTGTGTCTCTCCTTCCCCTGGGAGCTTGAGAAATGATGTAAACACATTAATAACTTTTAACACAGAGCCGTAGAAGGTCTCACTCACAATGGAATCAAATGCAATGATAAGACAAACAGAATTTAAACAGAAATTAAAATACCTCATCTCTTGCTGCCACTGTATTTGCTGTTATTGCAGCTTCCCTGATCCTGTCCCAGACTGCATCACTTTTCACTTTGTATTTAAATCTGGGGTCCAAGATGGTGGCTTCCTCCAGGAATCTCTGAATGTCAGTTCCCTTCAATTTCAAAAAGGAGGATAGGATGACATTAGACTAGTGGTACAAATTGGCCTAAAGCATCAAGGTAAGATTAAATGTAGTTGTGCTTACCTGGTAGCGTTTGGAGAGATCCTTCCAAATGTTCTCCTTGATGCTCCTTGTGAACGCAGAGTCACCTTCCTGCACAGTGTACTGTTGCTCCAGCTTCTGCAAGATGGGCAAAATCTCACCGCAGGTTGCACTTTTGTCGCTGGAGACGGCCAGTGTGGAGGTGTAATGCTTCCGCATGAGATGCACAAACTCCTCTGCTTTCCTTAAGTCCTCGTTGCCTATTCTGTCCAACCTACAATGTAAATAAAAACGAAAAAGATGTATGTAGCACAAATAAACAAAAACAAAACCAGTCAAAGTTTAAAAAAAAGTTTAAGTCATATTATCATTTAAAATATATATCACCTTTCCTTCTCCATGGGCCTTCTTATGCGTGGATCTATGGCTGCAGCCTGGATAGCAGGGAACTGCTCGGTGAATCTCTCCATCATCAAATAGAGGGAATTCCATCTGGTCCTTACATCCAGGAGGAGCATGTGCTTGGGCAGCTCTGAGGGTTCACATATACACAACACAATGTAAATATTTATTATCTAATAATTTACATACACATACCTATACATGTATATTTTCATGTACATATAGTATAATGCTTGCAATGTACTGTAAGGAGAGTATCTTACTGAGCAAGTCTTGTTTCTCTTTAAGAACAACTTTTGCCATGTGGGACCTCTTCATCCAGACAACAACTGCTCGAACTCGTGCTGCCCAATTGGATATGGCAGTGCAGTTGTACAGCTTTTGCGCTCCCAGGTTCAGCGTATGAGCGAAGCATGGAAATTTGACAATTTGCAGCTGTTTGATGGCTACATCCATGTTCGCTGCATTGTCTACAGTTGCTGCCACAACCTTTTCCCGTACACCATATTCTTCTAAAATGTAATCAATCTCCTCTGCTACAGCTGAGCCTGTCTGAGATTGGTACACGGCTTTGGTTTTTAGGACCTTTTCCTTTACCTGGCCATTGCTCACGTAGTGCAGAGTAACCGTGAGATAATGATCCTGACAAAAGCTTGTCCACCCATCAGCCGTGATAGCTGCCTTTGACACTGTTTTCAGTTCAGAGATCACATTTCCCTTTTCCACACCATACCAAGCAGGGATTAAGTGGTTGGTTAAGCTTTCCCTGCTGGGGGCTTTGTATTTTGGATTGAGAACCTTTGTCATCTCCCTAGAAAACATATGAAAATGAATGAGTGTAAACATCTGTTTAATGAGGAGGAAAATATTCTATTCTATTCTATTCTAATCTGACATTTGATAATCTGACAACAACCTCACATTCACCTACCGAAATTCAGGGGCGTCTACTGTAGAAAATGGGTGCAAACCCTTAACAACAAATTTGGTAACTGCCCGGTGACATTCTTCTACCTTTGCCTGGGACATTTTATTTCTGCCTGCCTCGACGAAAATAGAAGCCAGAGGTAAACGGGAGCAAGTGCTGCTAGCCTCTGAGTCAGCCAGACTACCCGTCTCGTCCCGGTCATCATCTTGTTCTAAATCTAACGAAGAAGGCATTCGTTTGATGAAAAAGCAATACTGTACAATTTCGGGAAATAAACTAATTTCCCACCTCCCTTTGATTTAAATAAATGAGCGTCACCTTTCTCTGGCTCCCTGAATCGGCGGCGCAACTTACTAGCATGTTTCATTAGCTACATAGCAACAGCTAGAATTCTTCCCTAGAACTACGGATGCCTTGCCATCAAGTAAGCTAATTAAACATGCTAGCAAGGAACGGCTTGATTAACCAGAAACATAAACTCCCTTAATTACCCCAAGGAGAGGTAGGAAATGGGTTTATTTCCAGAAATGGCGTGGTACATAATTTACTAGGAATCACATTAAGGATTAGTCAGTGGGATAGCTACTTACCACCAGAGTTGCCTTCGGTGTTAGCCCCCAAGGCCACGGTGGTCGTAGAAGCTTGGCTGCTGTCACTCCGAAGGGCATCAAAAACGCGACACTCGTTAAAGTTTATCCCGTGTTGTGTGCGCAGATGTTTATGCATATTTGAAGTATTCCCTCCCGCCGATGTTATCAACAATTTGCAGTGGTTGCAAAACGCCCTGTTGCCATCCTTATGTAATGTGAAATGAAGCCACACTTTGGACCGTTTTAACCTTAGGGGTGCCATTTCAGACTTGTAAAAAGTATCACGAGCGTCACCTGCGTAACCAAGCAACTACGCCACGTCAAGCCGGGCTTACTGAATCATTCGTGTGTACCTTGCTGCGTAAATAACGTTACATAAACCGTGCGGTCTGGAATCTATAAGAGAATCGTTTAACGAGCTGCCAAACGGTTCCATGGAATTGAAACATAAGGAACCGGTTCTCAACAGGAACCGGTTCTCGATTCCCATCCCTACTCAAGAACAAGACCTGAGTACTTCTACTTTACTCAAGAACAAGACCTGAGTACTTCTACTTTACTGAAGTACAAGACCTGAGTACTTCTACTTTACTCAAGAACAAGACCTGAGTACTTGTACTTTAACTCAAGACCTGAGTACTTCTACTTTACTCAAGAACAAGACCTGAGTACTTCTACTTTACTCAAGAACAAGACCTGAGTACTTCTACTTTACTCAAGAACAAGACCTGAGTACTTCTACTTTACTGAAGTACAAGACCTGAGTACTTCTACTTTACTCAAGAACAAGACCTGAGTACTTGTACTTTAACTCAAGACCTGAGTACTTCTACTTTACTCAAGAACAAGACCTGAGTACTCAGCAGTAGTTAAATTGATGGGTGGAATCTTAAGAGATGACTGAGGATCAACTCATCGTACGCTGTCGTGCCTCCATGTCTTTAACTGGAGGTTTTTCTCTTCCTGATGCATCCTTTCAGCCTCCACGCTGAGAGGATGCTGGATGAGCCTCTTAAATGCACATCCAAACGTTCATTAAAAGTATAAGAGCACATTGTACTGGAGACATGTTGGGATGGGTTTAATGTGTGCTGGAAATGAACCAATGACTGGATGTTTACAAAGTCTGTTTTCTGTGGGATTTGATGTCAGATAATGAACTTCGATGTAGTGAGACTCAGTGGTTGCAGGTGTGTCATTCGATCGAATAGTCTTCATATTTATAGAATAGAATAGAATAGAATAACAGCGTTTTTTCTGGACAATACAGCACGAGGCACTAATGTCACTTCCCGCCAAAAGTACGGCCCCGCCCACTTTCAGGTGAAGATCCTGCATCAGAGCGAAGCTGAAAATAACAGTGTCTTCATGTCTTGAAGCTGCTGAGTCATATATTGAACCTCCAACAACAAATAGATCCAGAGCTCCGGTTTCTTTACTTCCTCTCCAGAAAAAAGGAGAGTAAAACAAAGGATCAGAAATCTCAGTCTCAGGGTCAGCCTGCTGCCTGCCACTCGTCCCCCGGCAGACCCACCGGACATCCATCCCCTATTTATCCTCCGTAAGCTGTCTCTGCCGTCTGACCAGGTGCTGGTGCGTGATAAATACATGTGAAGGTGACATAGTGTTCCTGACCTGCCTCTCTGAGGTCGAGCACTGAGGATTAGAGGGGAGTTATTATTTTGGATCTGAAAGTAAGGAAAGATTACGTGTGTCGTTCTGAGAGGGCATCAAAATGCACGAGTGCAGCTCAGCGGAGGTTGCCATGGTTTTTATGAACTCTATTTACAGTCTTGCTTTTTGTTCGGTTGTTTAGCAGGTAGTGAGGGACACACTGAGAGACAAGGGGGTCTGAGACACCGTGTCCTTCCTTTAAATAGACAATGCAGTGTCTACTTTAAAGAGTCCTCTCCTGCTGATGTTCAGGTGTATATCAGTATGTAGTGTCTCTACTTTAAAGAGTCCTCTCCTGCTGATGTTCAGGTGTATATCAGTATGTAGAGTCCCTACTTTAAAGAGTCCTCTCCTGCTGATGTTCAGGTGTATACCAGTATGTAGTGTCTCTACTTTAAAGAGTCCTCTCCTGCTGATGTTCAGGTGTATATCAGTATGTAGTGTCTCTACTTTAAAGAGTCCTCTCCTGCTGATGTTCAGGTGTATATCAGTATGTAGAGTCTCTACTTTAAAGAGTCCTCTCCTGCTGATGTTCAGGTGTATATCAGTATGTAGAGTCTCTACTTTAAAGAGTCCTCTCCTGCTGATGTTCAGGTGTATATCAGTATGTAGTGTCTCTACTTTAAAGAGTCCTCTCCTGCTGATGTTCAGGTGTATATCAGTATGTAGTGTCTCTACTTTAAAGAGTCCTCTCCTGCTGATGTTCAGGTGTATATCAGTATGTAGAGTCTCTACTTTAAAGAGTCCTCTCCTGCTGATGTTCAGGTGTATATCAGTATGTAGTGTCTCTACTTTAAAGAGTCCTCTCCTGCTGATGTTCAGGTGTATATCAGTATGTAGAGTCTCTACTTTAAAGAGTCCTCTCCTGCTGATGTTCAGGTGTATATCAGTATGTAGAGTCTCTACTTTAAAGAGTCCTCTCCTGCTGATGTTCAGGTGTATATCAGTATGTAGTGTCTCTACTTTAAAGAGTCCTCTCCTGCTGATGTTCAGGTGTATATCAGTATGTAGTGTCTCTACTTTAAAGAGTCCTCTCCTGCTGATGTTCAGGTGTATATCAGTATGTAGAGTCTCTACTTTAAAGAGTCCTCTCCTGCTGATGTTCAGGTGTATATCAGTATGTAGTGTCTCTACTTTAAAGAGTCCTCTCCTGCTGATGTTCAGGTAGATGATTGATCATGATAATTGATAATTCTGTACAAAGTAAAAGTACATATTGTCCCGTCTATCATTGGTAATAGGACGAGGTCATAACGTAATATTATAATAATTATATAACATTATATGTTAAAGTTTCCCACAGTTAAATATGCCTTTAAACTCAGCGGCACTTAAACAGCTGTCAGAGTAATTATAGGTTCTGTAATTTATCGCCCTAAAAGACCTGTGAGGGAATCAGGAGTCTTTGACATCACCTGTCTACATGTTTGCATTACAACGTGTCTTTGGGGAGATGTAAAGAACATGAACCCGTAATTAATCTTACAACTCATCTGTGTGTGTGTGTGTGTGTGTGTGTGTGTGTGTGTGTGTGCGTGTGCGTGTGCAACAAAAAGGCAATTGATGGATGCCGGCGAGATCACAGAGACTCAGAGAGAGTGTGCATTGCCCCATGTAGAGAGATGTGAAACCAATGATGTGTTGTGAAATAATGGAGCCATATTTCTGCCTCATTTGTGCTGCCAGAACTCCCCGAATCTCACAGCTTGTCTCGGCTTCCTCTCCTCATGCATCCTGCATCCGCTCTGCAGACATTTACAGGCGAGTGTGTTTACAGTACAGTTGTGTGCCTTTAAGGGCTCTTTTCTTTTCTACTTATACCGGGGGAAACATGGAGCAGAAGAAGAAGAGTGCTCGAGAGGTCAAAGAAATATAACGCTCCTGACGTGTCAAAGGGAAGGGAGAATTGAAGCGGTGAAAGCACAGTGTTTTTTTTTTTGAAAGCCAGGCAACGCTGCGAGCTCACGGCCTTGGTTACGCGGGGGCCTTATGACTGCGTGGGCGGCGGTGGTGAGGGGGGGCTGCAGCGTCGCGTTAGCAGGCGGGGAGGGAAATATTAGCGGCGGGGATCTGTACATCGTCAATTACCGGGACTTCTGCGCTGACAGTTCTTCCTCCAGCGCTCAGAGCCAGAGATCTCCGGAGTTCATTTCACCTTCCTCTGTCACCTGGCCCTACACCCCCACACATCCCATAATAATCCTCTCCATGAGGGGGGGGGGGTTATTTAGTGTATTATACTGTCAGCGGCTGATTTCTTCTCGGAGCAGGGCGGCTGAGAGGATGATTTGTCAGGGTTTGGGGGAGATAATGAGAGGAGACTCACCTGTGATGAAGAGACGATCAGTCACTGCTTCCTTCAAAGCATGACCTCTGGGGTTTAGACATGTTGCAGCGTCTGAGGTGTTTCAACATATTCCGGTGTGTACAAATACTCAGGAACATGTACTTCTGTGCAACCTGCACTCCTGCACACTTCACTGGTGATATTATGCACGGGGAAATCAAACGCCTACTACATGTTTAATATTTGCAGACAGTCAGAGACTCCAGTCCTCTTCCACGTTGTAAAACAAATTGAAATGTTATTCTTGGAGCAGAAACTAAACGACTTCCTTCGGCGGCAAAACGACTACTTCGTTGCTAAATTAACTGACTGACTTGTTTTACATTTAGACAAGAAAAATGCTGTTCTGTAGTTTTAGTATAACTGTGGTTTGGGTTAAAATACCTACGTCTGGGAAGTGAAACCTAGTGTTGTGTCTTAGCAGCATGCCGTTTTTAATGTTCAGACTTTAAAGCGTTTTGGAAAGAGTTGTTGTTATTTGTTTGATTCTCCTTCACATCCCACTGCATGACCTCTGGGTTTAAACATCATTTCTTTTTGCAGATACAGCAATGGGAATACAGACGTTTTACATAACGTGCTTTGAATTTCTGGTGATTTACTGAAGTCTTCTTTTCATCTCATCAGCAAACAGTTCATCAATCTTCAGTGTGTGTGTGTGTGTGTGTGTGTGTGTGTGTGTGTGTGTGAGAGAGAGAGTCTGAACTAATTTTACTCACATGATGCCCCACATACAGCTCTGAGAAATTAACATTTTGGGAAATTAAAACATAAACCCTTCATTTAAAAACAGAAAGGATTTACTTTGAATAGTTTGTGTTCTTCTCATATGTGTCCGTCTGCTCTGTGGGCTTATATCATATATTAATGAACGGATAGAAGTTCTCCATCGCTGCTCGTTGCTGCTATGTCCTTTATTTTATTCTTCGTATCCCTTTTGTCTTTTAAATATCATTAGGAATTTATCATCTGCAAATATTATCGTTGTTGTACTATGCTAATTAAGCGTTTTCATTCGTTGGGAGATCCCAAGGTGTCAGAGGTATAAATACAGGATAAATACGTGCTTTGAGAAAAGCAAAGTCACAGTGAATGCAAGTGAAACCTAAGAGCTTTACAGATTGAGTTAAATGTCTGGGCTGAAAGCTATGAGTCTAGACTCGAGGCAGTGGAGCCGCTTTGTTGAAAGAGGCCATGATATCTGCGATCCATTCGTGGTTTGCCAGGTTAACTGTGGGCGAGGGAAGTTTGGCCATAGGGTATGTCCCATTTTTCCCCTGTGTGTCAGAAGTGTTAATGTGTGTTGTGTGTGTGTGTGTGTGTGTGTGTGTGTGTGTGTGTGTGTGTGTGTGTGTGTGTGTGTGTGTGTGTGTGTGTGTGTGTGTGTGTGTGTGTGTGTGTGTGTGTGTGTGTGTGTGTGTGTGTGTGTGTGTGTGTGTGTGTGTGTGCATGTGTGCATGTGTGTGCACCCTTTGGATTCCTGGCGTGCAGGGTGCATGTGTGAGCAGACAGAAAGCACCTGGCTGAGAGGTGAGTCACACACGCAGGTAATCGCTCTGACATTTAGTTCTAATGAAGCACTAGGAAGATAATGGTACCTGTTGACATTAACACACATATTCGGCGCAGAAAAAAAGCCCCCCCCCCCCCCTCAACACTTCACCGGCCTCCTGTGGAACCTGCGCTCCAGACCCTGACTCACGCACATTAAGGCAGAGAGAGCGGAGGAGGCAGAAGTGTATCCAGACGAGATGACAGTCAAAAGGACACTTACACAGCCACACAAGAGGCCTGGATAACAGCAGGCTGCAGGGGGGGGGCGCAGAGGTGACTAATGCAGGAGATGCTGATTAGCTTACTTAGAAAACAAGCGTCAGACAAAGAGTTAGAGAGAAATGGAAAGTGAGTTTCTGCAGCAAAACTTGCAAATACCACTTTGGAGGACAGGCTGGGGGGGGGGGGGGTATTCTCGCAAGTAATATCATAGTCAAACAAAGAGTGAGCAGAATGAGATGAAACACTTCCAGATCGTTGGTGACAGACGGAGTGAAGTACAGAGGGTCTTTCTCAGTATTTAGTGTGTGTGTGTGTGTGTGTGTGTGTGTGTGTGTGTGTGTGTGTGTGTGTGTGTGTGTGTGTGTGTGTGTGTGTGTGTGTGTGTGTGTGTGTGTGTGTGTGTGTGTGTGTGTGTGTGAGAGCTCATCAGTATGTTTAAGGTCACAGCTGATGTCATCGTGCTTCCCCTGAAGTGAAAGGATTGACTTTTGATTGTCCCTGACTCACCCTGGTTTCCTTCTGTCGATCTGTGTGTGTGTGTGTGTGTGTGTGTGTGTGTGTGTGTGTGTGTGTGTGTGTGTGTGTGTGTGTGTGTGTGTGTGTGTGTGTGTGTGTGTGTGTGTGTGTGTGTGTGTGTGTGTGTGTGTGTGTGTGTGTGTGTGTGTGTGTGTGTGTCAGAGAGAGAGTCTGAACTACTTTTATTCACATTTTGTCCCACAAACAGCATAATATGGTAGAAATATTTTATAAAAACAGTATAACTAATGTGTAAATACTATATAATACGGTATAAATACGGTATAAATACAGTATAAATACAGTATAAATACAGGATAAATACAGTATATAAATACTATATAATACTGTATAAATACAGTATAAATACTTTATAATACAGGATAAATACAGGATAAATACAGGATAAATACAGGATAAATACAGGATAAATACGGTATAAATACAGTATAAATACTTTATAATACAGTATAAATACAGTATAAATACGGTATAAATACGGTATAAATACAGGATAAATACAGGATAAATACAGGATAAATACAGGATAAATACAGGATAAATACGATATAAATACAGTATAAATACGATATAAATACAGGATAAATACAGGATAATACGGTATAAATACAGTATAAATACTTTATAATACAGTATAAATACAGTATAAATACGGTATAAATACAGGATAAATACAGGATAAATACAGGATAAATACAGGATAAATACGATATAAATACAGGATAAATACAGGATAAATACAGTATAAATACTTTATAATACAGTATAAATACAGTATAAATACGGTATAAATACGGTATAAATACAGGATAAATACAGGATAAATACAGGATAAATACAGGATAAATACAGGATAAATACGATATAAATACGGTATAAATACGGTATAAATACAGGATAAATACAGGATAAATACAGGATAAATACAGGATAAATACAGGATAAATACGATATAAATACAGTATAAATACGATATAAATACAGGATAAATACAGGATAAATACAGGATAAATACAGGATAAATACAGGATAAATACGATATAAATACAGTATAAATACGGTATAAATACAGTATAAATACAGGATAAATACAGGATAAATACAGGATAAATACAGGATAAATACGATATAAATACAGTATAAATACGATATAAATACAGGATAAATACAGGATAAATACAGGATAAATACGATATAAATACAGGATAAATACGGTATAAATACAGGATATATATACTGTATTTATCCTGTATTTATACTGTATAAATACAGTATAAATACAGGATAAATACAGTATATAAATACGGTTTGAATACGATATAAATACTATATAATACAGGATAAATACAGGATAAATACGATATAAATACAGGATAAATACAGGATAAATACAGGATAAATACAGGATAAATACGGTATAAATACAGGATAAATACAGGATAAATACAGGATAAATACAGTATAAATACAGGATAAATACAGATAAATACAGGATAAATACAGGATAAATACGGTACGGTTTTCATACATCCAGATACATAATGGAGGACAGATGGCAGGAGAAGTTCTGAAACAGCGGGACAGTTTCTCTGCGATGTGAGTCAGATGTGATGAAGGGTGGTGATAGGACGCAGGGTCACCTCCTCACCGATCACCCTCCATCTCTCTCTCTCTCTCTCTCTCTCTCTCTCTCTCTCTCTCTCTGCTGCTCACACACACATTTGTTTTATTTCTTGTGCCCACACACACCAAACAACACACTCATGTATTTAACCTCTGTCAGAGTTTTGATGTGTCTGACACGCTGTGAAACGCCCATGTGGATTTGGGAAATTCTGCCTTTGAATTTTTGGTCTTTTGTTCTGAACCCCCCCCCCCCCCCTCCACCCCACTCCTTCTCTATTTGCTGATTGTCAGCTCGTGCAAAGAAAACAATGACTTTATGAGTGACTGTGATTGTGTACTAAAGACAGAGCGAGAGGCAGAGAGAAAATTGCATGTTTGATAAAGAAAATCACGCGGCTGCGCGGCGCCACAGAGGGACATTTTTCCCTCGTTGCTTTGGTAACAACAAGGACACGTTCAGGTGAGTATCGGTGCAAGGAGTGTGTAAGTGCATGCAATTTATATGCAAGCGTGGCATCAAAAAGGCTTGTAGTGTGATCTCGTCTTTGTGCAGCAGGTCCTGATCCGGCTCTCCGTCCGTCATTACAGAATATTACTCGCTTCCAACTCGCTTTCATTTATTTGTGCCGATGCTTTCACTCCTCGACGAGCTCGCCGTCATTTGTTTAATAGTGGTTTGCCCTTTTTTTAATGTGCACAACTTTCTACTTTCATCACGCGTTTCTATGGCCGCGCAGCATTAGTGGCCTTTGCTGTCAACGTCTTTATTTGGTGGGACGATTGTGCAACCCCCCCCCACCCTCCACCCTTTAGAAAATGCATCCTCCTATCTCCATTAACCATGATGCTTTTCATCTGATACAAAACAGACAGTCCCTTTCACCAGGTTGTCACGCCCTCGTCATTGTGCCGCAAAATAAACCCTGACAGTCACTTCTTCTTCTAAAACAATGTTCCAATTTTTTACTTTCTGATGA
Source organism: Eleginops maclovinus (assembly GCF_036324505.1). NCBI lineage: Eukaryota > Metazoa > Chordata > Actinopteri > Perciformes > Eleginopidae > Eleginops > Eleginops maclovinus. Next base: position 1,879,863 of record NC_086355.1, read on the forward strand.
ATATTTATTTTTCAGTTTGAGTGGTGGAGGTGAAAGCCATTATAAGATGTGTCGGCGGAGAGAGGAGAGAGGGAGAATGGGTGAGAGCAGAGAGGGGGGGAGTGGTGTTCGATGAGTGGGCTGCCGTGCATTCTTTTAGCCTTATTCACTGCGTTAGCGTGGGCGGCTAATTCGTGTTTGCATTCAGCAGGTTTACCTAAGGGGAAAATGTTTTATTATACGCTGTCTTTGAAATCAATGACTAATTGTGCTGCTTTTCAGCTCATCTCGTGTCTATCCATCTCCCTCCTCTCCACTTTCTCCCTCCTCACCTCCTCCTGGACTCGGATCTAAGAGTGTTTGGGGTGAGGTGTGCTTCAGGTCTGCAGGAACATAGGTGTGTGATTCTGAAATCCTTTGGAGGAAAGAGAGGTGTTTTTCATCCTGGATTCTCTCACACAAAGGAGAGCCACGGAGACGCGGCCTTGGGAAGTGAAAGGAGAAGAATGCACTGAGATTTTAAAGACGGCCGGGTGATTAAGAGGCAATAAGACAGAAAAGTAAGACAATATTTCCGACATGAGTCACTTGTGAGTGAAAGGCTTTGTGATTTCAGCCTCACACGGTGCAGGAGAAAGAGGGGAAGATGCAGCGATATGGAGGGGAAAGAGAACAGATGTAGACAACACAAAAATGTAGCTCTGCTCTGTAGGTGGGTTCAATTAAGTCTGTGGGAGGAACTGATGTGGCAATCTGGGTTTATTCCAACTTAGCATAATTACACACTAGCAGAAAACTGGTAAACATTACATGCTACACTTTCTGTCGGCTCTGGATCTGCAGGGTCACTCCTGTAGATAACACTCCTTTCCTATCATTCACTTTCTGTCCTGTTCTTGGTGAACAGTTCATGACGCACTTTGTGCAAAAACAAGTCAGACGTTAGGAATCACTGTGGCCAGATTTCAATGCAAAATTCACACAAACTTATAGAAAATCTGCAACAGAACGTGCAATAAATGCTTGTTTCATTAAAAATAATGAATGCAATCATTAGGAGACGATGGACGGATATCACATGCATCCTGTACATCATCATTTATTCACTGAATCAGGTGGCATGTCACCCTACAAGTCACATTTTGCTTTACTGATAAACCAACAGTTCCACCTCAGCCATACGTATGAAAAAGATCCTGAGAAAAGAAGATTTTTCAAGCATTTGTTCCTATGTGTTATTTGCATGATAATTGCTCCTTCATGCGTTTGAATTCTAGATATTTTTGTCTAGTTTTTGGACATTTGAAACTGTCTGTTTCTGTCGTCAGATTATGGTATATATTTGATTAAATCTAGCCAAAAATATCACCTCATCCTTTCTCCAAAGCCCCAGTTGTTGTTAATCTGAGTCCTCTTGTGAAGCTTCTATATTTTGCACCAAGTCTACATAGTCTTTAATAAATTGACTCCCTTTTTTGTGAACAAATGTTAAAGCGATGCCAGAAAACAATATTTCTGTTCTTCAAAAACTGTATAAATACTCCTCAATCTCAATACTCCTGCAGTAGCTCAGCTAGCATGTTCCTCAAACCCGAGTAAACGCTTATCCCATTTCCTATCAGATAAAATGTAAAGATTTTGAGTCATCTGACTGCTTGCGCAAGTGATCATATCTCCCAATCCCACTGCTAAACTGGGCTTCACACGCCTCAGACCTATCTCTGACATGACAACGATACAGATCTGCACATTTGAGACATCAGTTTACCGTTGGACTCGTGTTCATATATATCTCAGCAGCAGAAGTCCTTCCCTTCACACCTTCTCTGTTATTTCCCTCGGTGATACGGGAGGATTTTTCATCACTTGCTGTATTAATGTACATTTCATTAACTGTGAGGCTGCTGCGTGTGTAGGAGAGCAACTCCGTCTGCTGGGAACACATTTTAGCCTTTGCAGACCATTTACATGCACTAAAACCTTTAGTTATTGCATTTTTGAATCTTGAATCAAAGCTCTGAAAACCTACATGTGGCTGAAAGCATCTCTCTGATACACATGTCCGACAGTGATGAGTCATGTGGTATTCACCGAGTCCGGCCTACTCTCTGCCCGCCAGCTACTCTTTAATTCACTGCGGTCTGCATGATGACAGTGTCCTTTCACACACACACACACACACACACACACACACATGCAGCCCGTCCACTTGACAGCTGGTGTTTTTTCTTTCAAAGGTCAGTAGGCCTTTTGTGGATTTTTCTTCATCTCGAGGAACAAAAACAGAGACACATGTTGTGAGTCAGCGCCGTGTGTCGTGTGTTGGCGGCGATGTGGCTTCACAGATCGCTTCATGACCAGCAGACAGAAACAGGAGAGAGAGAGAGCGTCGATCTGGAGGTTAAATAAAGGTTCAATTAAAAGAGAAAGTGACAGACTTTAAGGAGGAGACACTAACTGAGAGGAAAACAGAAACACTTATATAATCATATCATTTAACTTCCCGGGAAGACTCACACACTAATACCTGCAGTGGTGGAGGAAGAAGGAGACCTCTATAAATAAAGGTGGGTTTATGAATCATCACTCAATGTTCTCTGTGGATCTGTGGAGACGTCAAACTCACGCTGTATGCTGCTTCAGATAAACATATCAGAGAAACACGTGAGCTCTCGGACTGAATTATATTATTGCAATATGATTACTTGATACGTTGCAACCGCGCTGTATATGTTTACTTTTGAATAGCTGTAGATGTAGCGTGGCATTTCTTCATTCTGCAATTATTTTACATTTTTGTTTGAATTCTGTTTTTTTGATAAACTTTTTTTCACATTTTATTTTAACATGTTATATTTTTATAAATATTTCTGTTAAATGTATTTATTTTTCTACATTTGACTTTAACATCTTATATTTGTATACATTTTTATGTTTAATTTGATCTTTCTTTGCACATTCTCCCGTTTCCTTATTTATATACTTCTTAAAATATATTTTATTGCTAATTCTTACTTTAAATTCTCATAGTTATATCCATATTTTACATTCTATTTTTGATTGTCTTTTATTTTACTTTATTCCTAATTGGAGCAACCATCAAGAAACCCTAACTCTGAAGTATCTAGCATGTTAAATATATAGAGAGGAAAAGCACCATTTGATCAAATAACGACAAATAAGAACCGATCAACGGCTAAAAAACAGCAGCATTTACTGTAGATAGTTAAGCGTACTTCTTAAGATTTGAGACACTTTGACCCGAGTCATGCCACAGAAAGCACCAGGTGTTATCCGTCACTGTTGCTAATGGAAAAGTTGAAATCTTTCTGAACAAACGTCTGCAGCTGATCGGTGGGTCTGCCTGTCAGAGCGGCTCAACAGACTGACACTTCAGATTCATTATTGTTCCGCAGAGGCAATTAAAAGCGTTTTTTAAATGATATTTCATATTCCCTGACAGACTCTCATTACCGTAATCACAGAGCTGAAGTTCCGGAGAGAGTTCAATGCAAACTTCCTCATTCTTTGTTGACTCATAACGAGGTGTTTAACTTTGACAGGTGAGCTTGTTTCATAAACTCTGTACAATGGTGTGAAACTTCTCGGAGTGCACGGTGTTTCTCAGGGTCAGCGATGTGAGGCACGCTGACGTAACTTCCAGACAAAGCTCCCGATGACACCGAGGCTTCAAGACGTATCGGCGCTGTTGTCAGAGGAGTGGAAACAGTCTCACAGAAAACACTTTCTCCTCCTTTGTCTTGAACTGCGTAACAGAAACGAATGCCTCGCAGGTACAGGAAGAAGAGCACTGGATAAAGATAGTCACTCACTTCCTGGAAAAGGTGTATTTCAAAAGACAGGTGACATCCCCCTGTGGTGCACCGGGGAAAAGATGGTCAGAAAGGTAGATGTCGTCCATTAGCAGGAAGGCGGTAGTTCGATTTGAAGAGAAACTGAACCTTCATTTATTACCGATGGTCCCCAGTGTGTGTGAACATTGTGTACCTGAGCACCTGATGACACCTTCTATGGAGGCTTTTGAAGGAATGTGTGTTTGGTTGGAAATGCCATGTTCAACGCTAACTTCCTACTGTAACTCCAGTGCGTATGTTTACCATGAATTGCAGGGCAGTAAAGACGCCAAACACTTGGAGAAAGAGGCCACAAGTTATACAGGTTTTGCAACGACTGGAGACCACTGGACACCAGAGTAAGGACCGTCTCTTCGGTGGGTGCTTATAAAACAGAAAGAGCATTTTGGTGAAGCATTGGCTGGTTTCCTTGAAGTTACACAGGAGTGGTAGGTAGCAGACAGGGTCATCAATTTCTTATTTTATAATTCCTGTTGTGTCACCGTTATACCGTTGTGTCCCCCCTACAGCCTTCCTATTGTAGAGCATCCTTGGGTTTCATGAAAGGCACTACATAAATCCAAGTATTTCTCATTATTATTATCACTACCACTGCAGGAACAGGTGCTCCCAGTATGACAGCAGATAGAGGTAGTCCTATGTAGGGCACATTATACAGAAGGGAATCACTATATGCACACTACCATACGAGCACACTGTATGTCCTGATTAGTGCACACTATACGGAGGCCAATCACTGCGACTTTCTGTGACAGTGGTTTGGTCTTTATGCTTTTTATTCAGAAATCTTGTTGAAATAAACTAACGAAACCCTTTAGTACAACACCACACCTGTTTCTGTATTTCCGCCCCCAAAATACTAGTAAATATGAGTGTTTCAAACATCTGATTCATCGTGATTAACCCCAGAAAGTTTCTCAAGGTCTCCCAAAGACTGGAAAACCTCTATATGATTGCACTCCATTTACCCCAGCACCTGACAGCAGCAGGACTCTGACCCCGCTTTGAAACCGAGCTGTAAAAGAGAGGGAACTCCCAAATATGGAAATCAGTTGAAGCTTCAGGAACTGCTGGCGGATTAAGTAATCTTTTCCAAAGGGCGATCACGCCGCCCCGTCATCGTTACCCAACCGTCATGAGTCGATCCAGGCGGGGCGGGAGCGTCCAGAGTCCAGCGACACTTTGTGCGCTTTCATCAGCCGGCAGTGGAAGCCTATCAAAGGAACATAGGTGATAAAGTCTAAGTCTCTCCCTTATCAGCGTGGTCTACATCACACGACTCTCAGGTCATGCACCGTGTCGACCGACCCACGCACAGTGCACCACTGCAGGAACATTTCAGAGAGACTGGGTGGAAGGTCCTTGAATGTGATGTATTATATAAAAAGATGTGATTGAAACTCCTGCTGCCTTCACTCGATACGATTTAAATTATACACGGACTTTGTAGTCACGTAAGAAATCAGAAAGCCTTTATTTGTCTCAGCGTGGGATTTTACAGCGCCACAGAAAAGAGAAACAGGAGAAAAAAGGAACAAATAAAACCAAATATTCACAGAGGAGAGAGAAGTACTCAGATGTGGAGTACAAGTACTCAGATCTGGAGTAGAAGTACAAGTACTCAGATCTGGAGTAGAAGTACTCAGATCTGGAGTAGAAGTACTCAGATCTTGTACTTGAGTAAAGTAGAAGTGGAGTAGAAGTACAAAGTAGCATAAAATGGAAATACTCAAGTGAAGTACAAGTACCTCAAACCAACCCCATTATCCCAAGTACTTTGCAATAGTATACTGCTCGTAGAGGTATCTGCAGATTGAATGGAAGTAAACTAAATCTCAACGTGTGAAGGTTTCAGTTGTTAGTAATCATTGGCTCTTTATTTCCTCTAGCTGAGTTTAGGTCTGCATCACGTACACCAACACACACTCCTCATATGTGTAAACCTGTTTCTGATTTCTGACAAAGAAAGCACGGGTTAATAAATCCATGGGAAGAAATCAGTGTCACCATCATAAAGAAGGAGGTGAACACTACTGATGAGTCTTAAATGAAGGAGTACCTCCCGTGTGATTCCAGCTGCTGGACACAAAGTGTTAAAGCCTTTCCCGTCCCGCTCCTCCCAGCCTCCGGATGAATGGATCATCCTGTGAGAAGCACTCTCATGTGACGTAGGCGCGGGCAGATTTCATTTGCCGTGCGGCACCCTATCGCTGATAAGGATCCAGACATCAAATGTTTTTCACACCGGTAACCTGGCAACCTGTGAGCGGGGGGGGGGGGGGGGGAACAGTAGGAAACAGAGATTTGAGGCCAGAAGTTCCACCGTGACATCAAAGCGGACTCTCAGAAGCCATGTGACATCACCCTGTGGTACGCCATGGTGACCCGAGCTGCATAACCTCCAAAGGACCAGAGGCCAGAACAACAGCAGCCTGGGCCGTAAGCATGACTCAGCGTTTTCTGGAGAGGAGGGCAGGGGGGTTTTTTGGGGGCTGATTTTACCTTTGTGGCTCATTCAGATGTCATTATGCACTTTCTGAGACAGACAAATTAAGAAGAACAGCAGGACAGTGCAAGGGAAACACTCACATGGATTGTGAGGTGATATTTGAGATATATCAACTCTGGCAAAAACACGACACCCGTAATATTTGTTTGCACACTTTCTCTGTAACTGTATTTCATATTGTGGAGGAAAATGTTGTTTTGTGTTTATTTTTCTCCATTTAGATTTTATTTAGCATTTTCCAAAGACAGACACTCTGAAAACAAACAGAAATTCATTTTTCTTGTTTCTGTTCATCACAGATTTCTAATTTATCCAACATACATTTTGCTTCCTGTTTTATTTTGAAATGCATTTAGCCCTTGATTTGTTCTACTTCCTGTCTCTGTGTTTTCCCACTTGTTTGATGTTCCAATTATTTCCACCTGCTTCCTCTTGTGGTGAGCATGCTCTCCCTATGTGTGTTCTCTCTGCGGTTTAATCCTCAACGTTTGTGCTTCAGTATTCCTGGTTTCCTGTCTCCGTCTGATTCCTGATTTTCCTTGTACGCCCTCCTGGTTCTGCTACCCGTGTTCCCAAGTCTTCCCGGTTTCTTCCTCTTATTGTTTCACTGTTTTCTCTTGTGTTTCATCTTACCTGCTCCCCTTAGCTTCATGTGTTCATTTACTAAAGATCCCATTTTGTTTTATACACATGCGTCCTTTTCTTATTCTTTGGTCCTGAATTCCTTACGGATGGAAAAGCATCCAAGAGCTCTTCCTCTTTGTGCAGAATGATGCCGTTGGGTTATGCATAACGCAGGACTCGAGCTACGTCTGTGTTTAAGGTCTCCAACTCGGCGCTGATTTGAAAAGCATGCGTAAGATTTATCCTCACCTCTGCAAACGACTGCTTTCATAAACTGAATCTAAAATATATGTGATAAATGCTAAATGAAATAAGTACTTGCAGTACCTCTCAGCTCAGAACGAAGAGAAAAACTCTGGTTTCATCTGGAATTTTCATGTCTATAAAACCCAGGGGCGGGACCTTGAAAACAAGAGTGTCTTGAAAAGGCCTTTTTTCTGCAGCACAAGGTCTCTCCCTGCCACGGTTTTTGTGTTGCTGGAGAGAAAAGCGGCGGCGGGAGAGGGAATGCTTCGGCTTTCTCCTCCAACAGAAAGTCACATATTTCTAAATGAAAGGCCTTTCGCAACAAGGCTGCAATCATGTTTCTCTGAAAAGGCGCCTTGCCCTTTGCCCCTCAGATATCTCTTATAGGGGAAGAAAAGCTCAGGGAACAAATGAGAGGAGACGTATTGACAAGCTTTACACCTCACCTTTTCTTCCTAATATGCAACCTCTCCCTCCCTTCTCCTGGCTGCCCCGTTCGAGGCCGTGTCAACGTTTATCAGCGCACACATCCATTATCTATCCAGCCATCCATCCGTCTCAGCTATTTGCGCAGGAATTAGCTGCTATTGCCAGAGCATTGTTTCCCACGCCGACCGTGGAGTGGTTAACGGAGCAGCGTAGGAGTAGTTTCGATCCGTCAGGTAGGTCAGGTTTCTCTCAGCACGAACGCATACCTGTGAGACGCTGCATGTGTTCCTGCATGTTCACACGTTCAACCCGTAGAGGAGTGACCCTCACAGGAACTAATGCAGGACTTAAAGATATAAAACACTGAGAGAGACGTTAATATCCTTTCTGTGAAGACCAGGCAGGACCAGAGAGCATTTTGAATGAGTAGAATAAAAGAAATATGGTCTCCATGTCATGTGTGGGTTGTTGGTTCTGGGTTTATCGGGCTGTCTCCCTTAAAACTCGTATTCTTAATATTATTTTTCTTATTGCTTTTTATTTGTTTTTAAGTTGATTTCATTTTTGGCAGAACTGTTCGGGACAGGTGATCATTTCAATATCTTGTTTATGTTTGTGGGACCTCATATTGTCCTCTTATCGTATTGCCTGTGCTAAAAAATAACCATATTCCGGTCAAACACTGAGCTTTTATAGCCACTTTAATATCTAATGGATCCAACAATTATGAAGTCTGCAACTGTGAAGAGGACTCTGATGCCTCTTCATGACGAACGGTAATAAAAGACTTTCTGTTTCTATTCTATCTTCAATTCTGCATCAAATCAGACAACACTCAGGGCACACACACCGTAGGAGCTTATATTTTTACATGCAGCATTTCACAGGAAGCAGTTTGTTAGAAGGCGGTGGAGGTCTCTATTTTTCTCTTCAGGTGTTGTGTCTGATAATGGGACCGGTGCAGCAAAGAGAGAACGGACTGAAAGCCTTGGAAAGCCAAAAGGGATCGATGCAAAAACAGGAGACAAACATACGATATGTTATTGGTTATTGGATGGAGAGAAAAGCAGAATTAAAACCGATTTAAAAGCCTTTTGAAATGATCCCTTTTAGACTAATATGTTTATTTTCTTCATAAAATACAATTTGAGACACAGCGTCACAATCAGACATCAGTTAACGATGGGGCTTTAAAGCAGTGATACCTTGTTTACTTTCACCTTCGTCGTTTTAGAGTTTTTAATCTTAAGTAGTCACAAATAATACATTACCTTAAGGCTATGCACCCTGTAAACACCTCAAATAACTAATGTCTTTCACTCACTTTCAACCGAGCAGCGGCACATTTTCAGATGGAAAATCAACACATTTGCATACTAAGATAAGAAGATAAATGCCGCAGATGTAGAACCTGTCAAATATATATCACCAATAACTGATATTTTATCTTAAAGTGAAAAAAATGGACTTTAATATTTCAGTTCCCACACACATCTGGGTGTTCAGTGCACAAATTGCAGCCTTCAAGCTCCTTAGTGTCTGAATACTGAAACAGCACACTGGATATGTGATGGAGGTAAGAGTGAGAGAAGTAGAGATGGCTTTGTTGGGCTATTGTTGGAACACACACACACACACACACACACACACACTGCAATGACAAGTTGTTCTTCACAGCGAGTCACTTTGTGTTCACGTCTCTTTGAGAAGAGTAACAGTCAGAGTGTGGAGGCCCTGAAAGGCAGCGAGCATCAGAACACATCTCGCTTTGTCGCCGCGCTGCGTGAAGGACAGACTGAGTACCTGCAATCACACACACACACACACACACACTGTTGTGCTCTCTCTTTGTCTCCTACACTCACACACACACAATCTGAATAAAAGTTACATACCTAATGAAGAGACATTTCTGCAGCTTTTCTTGCAAGTATTTCTCTCTCCAAACGTGCCAGTTTATGAAAATGATGAATAATGCCCGTGCAAATCACAAGAGGCACAACATGGCGTTTAACGTCACTGAATTCCACAAAACCCTGATTTGTTTTGGGAGTAAATGGACTCAGGACACCTTAGAAGTTCCTTTTTAGACTCAGAACGTGATTTTTTGCAGCGTGCACACACATGTAAGAGCACACACATGTAAGAGCACACACATGTAAGAGCACACACACATGTAAGAGCACACACATGTAAGAGCACACACACATGTAAGACCACACACTTGTTGAGAGGCCTGCTTCCTGGAAGGTGCTATGTGTGTATTTTATCTAAAAATGGTCTTTTCTTGCAAGTATTTCCCTCTTGAAGCATGTGTTAATATATGCTAATGATGACTAATGCCCCATGCAAATCACAACAGGGAAAGACACGCCACTAAATTCTACAAATTCCTGATTTGTTTTGGAAGCAAATGGAATCAGGACCACATCCGATGTCCATTTGTAAGTGTTAAGACTCAAAATGGAAGTAAATAATGTATTAGTGTGCATTTGTTTTTGCAGTCTGCAGCACTAGCACACACTTTGTTTAATCCCTTTCATGGTGTGTGATGACTAAAGAAAGCATGCAAACTGACTATCTAGAGGTGGTCTCTGTGCTTTGTCTTAAAGTCTGGTGGTTGTTTAAGGTAAATGACATTTATTTAGATCACTTTTTGAGGTATTTCTTAAAACTTGCACTGATATTCATGCACTGATATACATGCACTGGTATACATGCACTGATATACATGCACTGATATATGGAAATGATAAACATGTAAATAAGTAACAGAGCATTGAGTCACATCTCAGACATTTCTTTAATTGAACCAAAACCAGATGAAATGATTTATGAACATGCACATTTTGGTCCTGCAGTGTATGAGCACACACACACACACCTTGTTTAATCCCTTTCATGGCGGGTGGCTGTGCGGGGCGGATGCTGTTTAAACAGTGCGGGCCCTTGATGTAGGGGCCTCCAGGGGCCAGGGTCTGTGTGTGTGTCTTTCACCCTGGATGTGTATGTGTGCCTCTCGGAGTTCTTCTGGCCATGGGAACAATGGTCCTTTAGAATGTGAGGTTACTGGTGCGCTGACCCCTGGCAAATAAGAGCCATGTTCTGGCATTCCTGGCCTGATTGGCACTTTGAGCCCGCAGAGAGCTCAAAGGAGACACAGGAAATGTGACCAGTGTAATTGGTTATATATTAGCGGAGCATTCCCCCCCTCCCCGTTTAAATGATGGAACATTCTTCAGTGACACTTAGGTGGACGGGGCTGGGATTCCACTGGGGGAGAGGGGGACAAACGAAGGGGTAGAGGAAAGATGGGAAGATTTGTTCCGACTTTGTTCCGAGAAGTGCGGGGCTCTCAAGCAGAAAAGTGACCAGGGAGAGAGTACCGGTGAGGGGGGGGGGGTCACCTCTGGTGTACTTACCCCCATGGTGGAGAATGGGGCTGTCAGGTCATGATATGTTCAGCACTCTCCCTCTGGAGCGTGGCGAGCAGGGAGGGGCTCTCCTGGAGGATGGGAGGGCCAAATCAGTAGCTTGACCTCCGACCCGGGGTGCTTTGGTCTGAGTTCATGAAGGCTTCATCCTACACCGCCTCCTGAGGGATGCACTCAGGGAGGGGGGGAACAGAGTACTTGATGTACTTCGATATACTACCCTGCAGTATACATTCAAACTAGCTGCACCTTTACCAGCTCTGAGAACACTTTAATGATCAATCATTATAAAACATATCAGAGATATTATTCTGAAATGGACCAATCAGACAATGACTACTTTTACTGTCGCTACTTTAAGTACATTTAGAGGAGAGTACTTTCTACTTTCACTGGAGGAACATTTAGAATACTTTTACTGAGACAGAGTATTCCTACACTCTGGTACTTCTACTTTACTCAAGTACAAGACCTGAGTACTTCTACTTTACTCAAGTACAAGACCTGAGTACTTCTACTTTACTCAAGTACAAGACCTGAGTACTTCTACTTTTATTTACGGAGAAGATCTGGGTCTTTCTCCCCTCTGTGATATCTGATCCGTGCCCCTGGGTATCCCCCTCCTGCAGAGGAAACCCATTTGAGTGTAGCAGGTATCTGTCACAACACTACCTATCAGCTACTGGTCTGTGAAAGTGTCTTGAAAGCTTGTGCATGGATCTGCATCGCGGCGGAGGAGGAGGAGGAGGAGAGGAGGTGGAGGTGGAGGAAGAGGAGTGAGTTATGATCCCCTGAGGCTCAGCCAGGAGGAGCTCCAGGCTGCATTCCTTCCTGGAGTGGAAGGATGGAATGGGTACCGATGGGTGCTCATGTCTTCGCGATGTTATCACGGTACCACAAAATGCTTGTTGGGATAGTTTAGATAACATTAGTCTGACACACACACACACACACACACACACACACACACACACACACACACACACACACACACACACACACACACACACACACACACACACACACACACACACACACACACACCTTGGTATGTGGCCTTTGGGGTAAATGCTCAGCATACAGGTGTTGTAGTTGTAAATAACTAGAGGCTGTTTCTGAAAAGACTGCTTGCATGTGACAAGCTGAAATGAACAGGTTTTGCAGACAGGAATAGCTTTTGGTAAGATATCATACGACTTGTTATATAAGGATTTATTGCCGGCACGTCATCCCAGAGGTCAACTGTCCTTTTATGCAACATATTTGATCACCCTCCTTAGTGAATGTAGGTGTTTGACCCCTAAAAAGAGGAGTAAATCAATAGGAATTGCACCAGCAGCTTCCACTATCAACATCTCCACTGTCAGATGTGCACCTCGATGTGATCTCCGGACAGTGAGCGTGCTCTTCAGGTTGCACTGCCTGCACACACAGGCTTATTCGAACGGTTCCACCACATATTTCTGTCACACTGTAAACAGTGTGACTCTCACCCCAGCTATTTTCTATATCTGTTCTGCAGCCTGCACACATGCACACCACTCACCCCAGCCTCGTATGTGTGGATGTACGGAGGGCGAGTTGATTCATATCCTGGGTGGTTCTCCATCAGAACCGAGAGCATTCCTCTGCATTCCTCCGTGAGGTGAACCCCGGGGTTCAGAGGAAGAGAAAAGGCATGTCTGTGGATGTCAGTGACTCACTCTCAGACCATCATCTGTCTGTATTCAAAGAGGCCGCCACTGTTGGCACTGAGTGTTCATTATTCTTCATCTTCCTGTAAACGCCCCAGGGGGCTGTATTTCAAACGGGGAGAAATGTTGAGTATTAATCGAGCTGAAGGAGCAGATTCTTGGGAAAAGAGGTCTAGAGGACAGTCTGCTAGTTTTCAGGTTCATATTTGTATGTAGTATCTCTACTGTGACATGTGTACATGCTTTATGCAGTTTGTGGTTTTCCCTTTCCTGTAGTGTATTATTTAGGTTCATGGTGAACATTAAAGCATGGAAACATGTCAGATGCAAATATGAACCTGAGAATGAGCAGAATGTGTCCTCTTACAGTTAAAGAATATCTTAAATTGTTAGAAATGGGACATGTCTCCATGCTTTATTGTTCAGAAAGCTCTTTATTTCCCTCATACTGCCTGTGCTGCAGCACCTCTTTTCACCCTCTGTCTGAAACCAGAGCCCAGTCTGCTCTGATTGGTTAGCTGGCCAGCTCTGTTTTGATTAGTCAACCCTCAGAGATGTCCCGCCCCTTAGCCTCTCACGTACAATGTGTTGGAGCGCTAGACAATAGCACTCGGGATTTTAGCCTCTTCAGACCATTTACATGCACCAAAACCAGACTACAGGAAAGGGAAAACCCCCCAAAACAGCAAAACAGGGCCCCCTTTAGAGCCTGTGTGATCCATCAGGTTGATCTGATGGGGGGAGACAAGATGTCTCCTGAGAGAGCGACCCGAGGATCACACGCATGCACACATGGACATGGCACTTGGCAAAAAAACAGTGAATGAAAACACTCGGGCAAACAGAGACACAGGGATTACACAGGCATTTAACAAGCTCTTTGTGCAGGTCAAAGTTGACCGCAGGCCCCTCAGGAAAAAGGCGGGGTGTAGGGGCAACAAAAGGGGGGGAGAGCTGGGGAATGCAGGGGTACGGGGGAGACTGGAACACACATGATAGACTCATTGCACCATTCCTCTAGTCTTCAGAGTGAAAGCCTGCCGTGTGATTCTATTTGTTAAAGATGCAACTTGTCGTCGTGGTTTGAAGGAAACACTCTGCTGCTATCTGAAACACATCGGAGCAGGATCAGGTAGAAACACAGCGGTGTAATCCGTCATGTTTCATCCTCTCCCAGTATAGATAAGACAAGGATCCATTTAATGCTCCTGAAACGTGTGACAGAGCAGACGTCCTCAGTGCAGGGACCACCCAGCAACCCTGTGAGGATGTCCCAATAAAGATTGATCCTATAAGGGCAGTAGACTTTCTAAAATCCATCAGCATGTCTTTTGCTCTTGAGCGACGAAACGGACATCTTTTACAGCGGAAATTAAGTGTTCTCCTTTTGATATTCATTTCCTTCCTGCTCTTTCTTTGTACCTGACAAAGGCTTTCCACATTTAGAAGACTGAAGGACAACATTGTAAACCAAAGACCTGATCTTTAAGGCATGACGCATGTATTTAATTGACTGTGCAAAACCTCCTTGAGCTGTAGCGTCTGCATTAGAGGTAAATGTGATTTTAAAACCTGCCCTTTTCATACATTTTCCTACAAGGAACTGTCCATTTTTGAGCGATGCCAGTCACATCAACTCATTCTAAACCTCCATCAAGTAAGCAAATTTGCATTAAATACAATATATTGCAAGTAATCATACATTTTCTTCCAAAGATTGTATGATAGGTTGTTTATTTTGGGAGGTCTTCCTCAGAGCTCCACAAAGGGTCACTCCAGGTCAAAGAGAGATCTCTGGAGCAACAGCTCCCTCTAGAGTCTGCTTTGAGTATTACTGCATATTATATTACAGGAGCGTTATTCTCAGTATCACAGGAGGGGGCAGGCTGCGCACAGGACAAACTAATGTGTGAGGACAGGAGGAGGCCAGGGACAGACAGAAGCTTTAGAGATGGAGTCAGAGCCAACAGGAGGAGACTGCTCACTGCGGCCTGTAGCTGGCGCTGTTGCATGCTTACAGTAATACAACATCACAAAGGGAAATATCTCGCCTTCTGTACTGCATCTTAAATAATTACTTTAAACTTTACATTTGTACACAAAAAACATACAAAGAACTAGTTAAATGTGATGATTTGATGCAGATTAAACTGTCTTACAATCTATTTAAGTACACCTGAAACAGCAGGGCAGTGCACAGCAAGTTTACTGACAAAGATGTAATAATTGCTCGTCGTTCTTTGTGTCCTGCTTCTGCTCCTCAAACGTGTTCAGTTAATAATACGATTATTTATGAACTTTTCTTCCTACAATTACTCGTAATTAAGTGCATTGCCTTGCTTACTTTCTCCACCACTGCTTATACAAATATACAGTTTTGTCCTCAGATCTCAGAAGCCTTTACACTACAATCAGACCACATTTTTCCACCTGCTTCAGCCAACTTTGACTCCGTACTTGGCAGCAGTCATTCCTTTTTTTACTTCAGTACACTCTTCTTTTTTTTGCAACCTTTTAAGTAAACATTGCCTAAGAAAATAATAAGAAGTAAGCTAAATAAAAACACATTTTCTGCATTTCTTTAACAAACAGCTCAGTTTAATGAACATGTGTACTGTTTGTGTACATCCTGTATGCTGTGACCTCGCTAAGAGTGTACCTGCAGGGATCAACATGTATATTATTAATTATGTGTGTGTGTGTGTGTGTGTGTGTGTGTGTGTGTGTGTGTGTGTGTGTGTGTGTGTGTGTGTGTGTGTGTGTGTGTGTGTGTGTGTGCATCCCTGCTACACACCAGCTAGTTGTTTCTTCTCAGCAGCTCCTCACAGTTTTATTTTGAACACTCTGACCTTTTTGCATTCCTGCGGTGATTGTGTCTGAGAAACGAAATAACCTTCAAAAACCTGGCGTTGAAATTCTGACATTTCAGCAGAAGTTCAGGTGTGTGTGTGTGTGTGTGTGTGTGTGTGTGTGTGTGTGTGTGTGTGTGTGTGTGTGTGTGTGTGTGTGTGTGTGTGTGTGTGTGTGTGTGTGTGTTCTGCTTGCTCAACTATTTCAGGAAAACAAACAGCTGAGCAGATATTCTAGTATGAAGACGTGAAAGGCTTTCATTATGCACCCTACATTTAATTATACTTCTACTTTTACTCAAGTACAAGACCTGAGTACTTCTACTTTACTCAAGTACAAGATCTGAGTACTTCTACTTTACTCAAATACAAGTTCTGAGTACTTCTACTTTACTCAAATACAAGTTCTGAGTACTTCTACTTTTACTCAAGTACAAGATCTGAGTACTTCTACTTTACTCAAGTACAAGACCTGAGTACTTCTACTTTACTCAAGTACAAGATCTGAGTACTTCTACTTTACTCAAGTACAAGACCTGAGTACTTCTACTTTACTCAAGTACAAGACCTGAGTACTTCTACTTTTACTCAAGTACAAGATCTGAGTACTTCTACTTTTACTCAAGTACAAGATCTGAGTACTTCTACTTTTACTCAAGTACAAGATCTGTGTACTTCTACTTTAACTCAAGTACAAGATCTGAGTACTTCTACTTTTACTCAAGTACAAGATCTGAGTACTTCTACTTTACTCAAGTACAAGACCTGAGTACTTCTACTTTTACTCAAGTACAAGATCTGAGTACTTCTACTTTTACTCAAGTACAAGATCTGAGTACTTCTACTTTTACTCAAGTACAAGATCTGTGTACTTCTACTTTAACTCAAGTACAAGATCTGAGTACTTCTACTTTTACTCAAGTACAAGATCTGAGTACTTCTACTTTTACTCAAGTACAAGATCTGAGTACTTCTACTTTTACTCAAGTACAAGATCTGAGTACTTCTACTTTTACTCAAGTACAAGATCTGAGTACTTCTACTTTACTCAAGTACAAGATCTGAGTACTTCTACTTTTACTCAAGTAGAAGATCTGAGTACTTTTACTTTTACTCAAGTACAAGACCTGAGTACTTCTACTTTTACTCAAGTACAAGATCTGAGTACTTCTACTTTTACTCAATTACAAGATCTGAGTACTTCAAATTTTACTCAAGTAGAAGATCTGAGTACTTCTACTTTACTCAAGTACAAGTTCTGAGTACTTCTACTTTACTGAAGTACAAGATCTGAGTACTTCTACTTTACTGAAGTACAAGATCTGAGTACTTCTACTTTTACTCAAGTACAAGTTCTGAGTACTTCGACTTTTATTCAAGTACAAGACCTGAGTACTTCTACTTTACTCAAGTACAAGATCTGAGTACTTCTACTTTACTCAAGTACAAGACCTGAGTACTTCTTCTTTACTCAAGTATAAGATCTGAGTACTTCTACTTTAACTCAAGTACAAGACCTGAGTACTTCTACTTTAACTCAAGTACAAGACTTGAGTACTTCTACTTTAACTCAAGTACAAGACCTGAGTACTTCGACTTTTACTCAAGTACAAGACCTGAGTACTTCTACTTTTACTCAAGTACGAGTACTTCTACTTCCTCTCGTGTCATCCTAGTCAGATGTGTGAAATGGTGAGTGTCTGAAAATGAGTGAATTTCACGCACTTTGCAAATTCTGCAATAAAAAGTGTTTATAAATCAGACACTTCAACAGACAGGATGATGTAAGTGTTTCAAAATGTCGTTTAAAGAAATGATGACGTGCATGTCTCACGGTTATGATCGATAATGTCTGATTGCTTAAACAGATTTCCCTTTCCTCCTTCATTAGTAAAATATTTAAACAGTAGAGATTGCGACAACAATAGTGATGCATGACACACTGAGGCATGTTTCCAGGAAAGTAAAAGGAAGCTGTCAGTAGCACTTCATAGCTGCAGGACGCTGTAATGGTTCACTTCACTGTCTGAGCGTCCTGTGAGGTGAGGTCAGTGGAAACACTGGGAGGGAGGAGGTTTCTCAGCGGGGGGTCGCAGGCTCGTCTCGGTGGGCCAACGCTGGGATTCCTCAGGTTCATGGATGTCTGCGCTAATGTAGTAAGCAGGAAAACTGCTACTCATGTTAGCCAGAGACATTGAGGATGACATCACTGGTGCAGGATAACCCCCGCAGAAAGAGAAGTTAGTCAACGATTTAGAAGATATCCATTCTCGTAAGCAGTCCCTGAAGTTAGCATTTCTCTGGCTTCCTTGAAAAATGCTAATAGTGTTTTTCCATTGGACTTTGGTCTTTTACAAACAAACGTTTATGATACTTTGTTCAGCAGGATCATTTCCACGTATTAACACTGATTTTTGAAGCATTAAAGCGATTGCCAGAAGTAATATTTCTATCATGTCCGCGACTACAGGAAGCTACAGCTAGCAGGCACTAAGCTTAGTTAGCATAAACACTGGGAATAAGTATGTGGATATATAAAACCATATCATGATCTTTAAGAAGTAAAAATCTAACATTAGGAAATTAGGGAACTACAGCGCGGTCACATGACTTCACGTCACCACCGCTAAGCTAAAGGAGGCTAATGTTGGGCTATAAAGGAACTACAGCACGGTCACATGACTTCACGTCACCACCGCTAAGCTAAAGGAGGCTAATGTTGGGCTATAAAGGAACTACAGCGCGGTCACATGACTTCATGTCTCCACCGCTAAGCTAAAGGTGGCTAATGTTGGGCTATAAAGGAACTACAGCACGGTCACATGACTTCACGTCACCACCGCTAAGCTAAAGGAGGCTAATGTTGGGCTATAAAGGAACTACAGCACGGTCACATGACTTCACCTCACTACCGCTAAGCTAAAGGCGGCTAACGTTGGGCTATAAAGGAACTACAGCACGGTCACATGACTTCACGTCACCACCGCTAAGCTAAAGGAGGCTAATGTTGGGCTATAAAGGAACTACAGCACGGTCACATGACTTCACGTCACCACCGCTAAGCTAAAGGAGGCTAATGTTAGGCGTGATGAAGTTTAGTCGTCTCATTTAGACTCTTGTTAGCAACCTCTGTTTCTTAATCCACCAGCGGGATATTCACTGATGTATTTTATGTCTTAGGAGACAACACTTCTTCATTAGATAGGCTAAACGTCAGAAAACTCCAGCAATGTTTCAGGTCCCAAGGATACAGAGATTCTTCCCTGAGGTGTGATTTTCTGTGCACGGTTCAATTGTTTTAGGTCAAAGGTTTTCCTCATGATACAAACACAACACCCAGATTCCTCGCCTTCTTCCAAGATTTCTTGGAAAAGCATCGAGAGCTTTGGGACACAGGCTTGTTTCAACTCACAATGGGGAGAAATAGCCCTGCTCTATATTTAGCTGTGGGTTTGTTTTGAACACATACAGCACATGCGTGAATGCGATGTGTACTTTGTCCGGGTTTGTTTTTGTAGGTTTTGCACATATAGTCCAGGTTCTGTTGATTCTACACGGATATATTTAGATCATGGTCACTAAAGACTTGAGTCTGGAAAAACATGTGCTCAAAGCAAATGTTACAAGCTGTTCAAACTTCAGGTGTGGAGAGAAAGATTATGACACCTTCAATAAATTACTGTTTTAATGACACAAAGCCAATGTTACTTCCAATTCCTCTTTGCTAATTTGCCCAATTACAGTGAAACCTTTGCCCAAAAATGATATTAAATGTGTATTATATGATATACTTTTAATTACTTATGTGTCCTGATTTGATTTTAGAAAAAAGTTGTCTACAACAGATTTCATGTCAATTGATTCAGAGTCTTTTCATCCTCTGTCTAAGACAATGAACTGTTGTGATGGGTCAACGGCTTAGACATGTCCCACCCCTTAGCCTGTCAGGTACAATGCGTTGGAGCGCTAGCCAATAGGAGGGCGGAAGTAAACAAAGGAGATCAATGGAGGCGTTTCAGGCAGGACGGGGGAGTTTGTTGGAGAGAAACTCCCTTTTTAGGGAACACAGGGATTTTAGCCTTTGCAGACCATTTATATGCACCAAAAACCTATATAACACACTACAGGAGAGGGAAAAACCCCCAAATCAGATCATGGCCTCTTTAAGGGATCACCAGAGATATGACATATAGTGCATTATCAGTGGGGCATGAAGGTCGTTTCGGAAACACAAGTATCTTTTGTATATTTCTATCTAGTATTCAGCCTTGACCAAAGTGATGAACACACATCATTATTCCTAAAGTCACATTGCTAGCCTGGAAAAAATGTTATCCAAATGTTACCAATTGCTGAAGTGATGTCTCTGTTCTAAAACTTGATCTAAATGAAGTATTTCAGGCCGGAGATTATCAGTTCATAAATGATTTCAGACCTATTTTGAGCCTGGCTGTGTGACTCAGTCTGAGCCTCTCCTCAGTCCGCCCGTCCACATCACACAGTCCGGTTATTAAACAGCCCTCATGGCTCTCGTTTGCCAAACCAGCTGTGGTGCTGGCATTCAACTCCACCGAGCAGTGAGTCAGACCCAGATGTCTTCTGGACCGAAACCCAGAGACGAGTGGAAAACTGTTTTCATCACGCTACGCTCCTTGGACCCGATTTAAAACAACATTTCGACCCCAATTGATTTTTATTGTGAACATATTTTTCTAATTATTTCCGTTCATGACCATCAAAATCAGTCTGGATTTACCCAGAATTTTATGTTTACAGTCCCTTTCTACAACATTCCAAAAACTGGCTAAACTTTACTTTTACTTCACTGTTCATTTGGATTTTTCTGGTATTCTAAATGTGTTTGTTGTTAGTCTAATTCACTTTTGCTGTGTCTCAAATCAAGTACTTCTATATTTGCATGTGCTGTTTGAGTGCATAAGGGCTTCCCAATGCCAAGACACTGCAATGGCACTGCGAATACCCTGATGGGCACTCATAATGGTCAAAAAGTTGAGTGAGAAAGGACAGTGGCTATAAAACAGCTGTTGCACGAGTAGCTGCAATTGCGGGTGCTCTTGTAAACATACCACTATTCAAATAAAAGGTTGAACATGTGGGTTTTAAGGCAACAAACCACTTCACTGGTATCCAAAAGAAGCCACTGTTCAGTGTTGATGGTTAATCTATGGTTCGACAATGATGTGATGGACACAATAAGCCATCAATAATGGTTTTACTGTAAATTAATGAACTTCTACTTTGCTTCTCGGGGTTTTTCCATGGGCTGCAAAGGCTGAAATCCCTGTGTTGCATCCAGACGGAGTTTCTCTCCCACTTACATTTAATATTTTTCTGTCTCTAAAGTCATGTCTAATTAACAGAAGGCCACCCATGCTGCCTATTCTCTAAAGTGGTAAACTGTAGGTAGTTTAAATAATAGACCGTGATTGGGATAATGTTAGAATAGTTTAGACATCAATTCTCATTGGTTGTGAACTTATTCTCATGACTTCTCGTTACATAAAAGGTAATTTATCTCCCACTCTGATGTGTTGGAGATATTATTTCACACAGTCATTTGTGTAATTGTGTGAAAGAGTCGGAGAGTCTGTGTTGCAGAGGCGTTGTGATCTCTGTGGCGGTAACAGTGCTGTTGTCTCTGTGAAATGTCAACATTAGTCCAACACAGACTGTCTGCGTCTCCGCACAATGGCACTGTTGTCTTAGCGACAAAGACACGGCACAGTCTTTAAAGTCGGGACACTTGGGAAAGCTTAGCTTGGCTCTGTTTTACCATATTTTCTGCTATGATGGCTGAAACGGGCTTTATGCTGGGATGATAGACCGACCGACATGAAAGAGCATTTTAAGCCCCAAGCCTGGAAATGTGCAACAACTGATGATGATTATTCAGTCACACACACCCTCCTCTTCTTCTGTCCCTGCATATCTTGCATAAGGATCTGATGGGACTTCTTTGAATGCTTGTAAATGAATCCACACAGCAGCTGCAGCCTGTGTTGCCTCTATGACTTTACAGACCGACATGAAGAGATAAAAAATGACCACGTGTTTCACATTAGGGTTCTGAGTGAAGTAGAATTCATCCCATCCTTCTGGAGCTGCTTTGGATGTCTGCATTTCTTTAGACATCTTCCAAAGTTACAGTCTTTTAGGGACGACATGTGTGGGAGAGAAACTCCCTCTGGAGCGAACACTGGGATTTTAGCCTTGCAGACCATTTACATGCACTAAAACCTATAGAATATAAAGATCTCTCAGGCAGGCTGGATGTGGCTGCTGTTTACTCCAAATCACACACACAATTGTATACGCACCTGTGCAAACACACACATACTTCTCTGTACATGCACTTAAAGAGGTCAGCAGTGAAAACTAGATGTCAGCCGAGGATCAGAGAGAGAACTGATACCATCGATCCCAAGACACTGGCAGCAACACAAATCTAAACATTTGAGCCATATCTTCCTTCCCTGTGAAAGTAATTATGAGTAAATGTTTGAGAGAATTGTTCCAGACCTTGTGTTTAATCATTCTGCATAACCACAAAAGCAAAATATCAGACGCTTGACTCTCTGAAGACAAATGTTTGCAGAGAGAGAGGAGGTGTATAATAACTATAATACTGGTAGTTTTCCTTTGTGTGTGTGTGTGTGTGTGTGTGTGTGTGTGTGTGTGTGTGTGTGTGTGTGTGTGTGTGTGTGTGTGTGTGTGTGTGTGTGTGTGTGTGTGTGTGTGTGTGTGTGTGTTCATGGTCATATTAACCTCTTCTTTTATCTGAAACAGATTTCCTAACATTTATTAATCAATAAGGTTTTGAAGATGATAACCAGCTGTGACTATTAGGAAAAAAATGACGATTTCTGGGACTGTAAACATCATGCAGTCCTGCTGCCAACTCATGCGGAATCAATTGCGAAGTGAAAGCAAAGTGTGTTGACATTTGGTTGGGTGAATGTTGCACTGAGAGCACATCGTGTTGAGAGTAACGGCGCTCTCATGAGTGTTGCAACATATATCTCATAATAAATGTTTAACCAGGGCAGGATGTTCACATATTTAAAGAGTGAGTGAATACTGAAGCTGGAAACCATTGTTTTTGAGAAGAGGATGAAGCTTTAAAGAGGCCCGTTTAGGCTGTCTTGGGTTTTCCCTTCTCTGTAGTGTGTTCTATAGGTTTTAGTGCATGTAAATGGTCTGACAAGGCTAAAATCCCTGTTGTCCCTCCAGAGGGAGTTTC
Source organism: Eleginops maclovinus (assembly GCF_036324505.1). Taxonomy (NCBI): domain Eukaryota; kingdom Metazoa; phylum Chordata; class Actinopteri; order Perciformes; family Eleginopidae; genus Eleginops; species Eleginops maclovinus. The sequence continues at coordinate 1,902,763 of NC_086355.1, forward strand.
CTATTGGCTAGCGCTCCAACACATTGTACGTGATAGGCTAAGGGGCGGAAATCTCTAAGCAGGTTGACCGATCACAACAGAGCCGTTATATACTGATATACACCTGAACATCAGCAGGAGAGGACTCTTTAAAGTAGAGACTCTACATACTGATATACACCTGAACATCAGCAGGAGAGGACTCTTTAAAGTAGAGACACTACATACTGATATACACCTGAACATCAGCAGGAGAGGACTCTTTAAAGTAGAGACACTACATACTGATATACACCTGAACATCAGCAGGAGAGGACTCTTTAAAGTAGAGACACTACATACTGATATACACCTGAACATCAGCAGGAGAGGACTCTTTAAAGTAGAGACACTACATACTGATATACACCTGAACATCAGCAGGAGAGGACTCTTTAAAGTAGAGACACTACATACTGATATACACCTGAACATCAGCAGGAGAGGACTCTTTAAAGTAGAGACACTACATACTGATATACACCTGAACATCAGCAGGAGAGGACTCTTTAAAGTAGAGACACTACATACTGATATACACCTGAACATCAGCAGGAGAGGACTCTTTAAAGTAGAGACTCTACATACTGATATACACCTGAACATCAGCAGGAGAGGACTCTTTAAAGTAGGGACGCTACTATGGCTATTTTCCTCAGCCAGTCTCTGAGTCTGGTCTTGTGTAAGATCTTAACTCTGGTATTAAGGATCTATTCAGTCCTCTGTAGAAATCAGATATGTTTTGGTGGTCAGTGTGAGTCAGAGGTCTGAGCCGCGGGGCGTTTTGGCACCAGGAGACACCGGGCGATGCAGAGGAGACGCCGAAGGACTTAGTTAAGAGAGCAAACATTCTCATCCTTAATCCTCCCCAAAGTAAACTTGACTTAGCAGATCTGCCCGGGCCTCAGGACACCAGACAGGAAGTTAATACCTCCTTCTGCCTCCTCGGATAAGCTGCGCTAAAATGGAGGTGCAAAGAGTTGTAAAAGAGCGGGTAAAGGAATATAAAAGGTAGCCATCATGATGGATAAATCTAGAAGGAGCTTCCTGACTCACTGGCTGAACATATCTGAAATAAAGGAAACCAGAAGCTAATAAAACCAGGTAAATGTACACTGATACTACGATCAGGTATGCAAACATTGGGATTTAGACTGCTGTAAACTTTCTACACCTCATATGGATGTTTTTTACAGGCACAGGTACAGAGTGTGTGTGTGTGTGTGTGTGTGTGTGTGTGTGTGTGTGTGTGTGTGTGTGTGTGTGTGTGTGTGTGTGTGTGTGTGTGTGAAAGTCTAGAGGCTGCATCATTAGCTGATGGGGTACTTGGAGTTATTCGTACCAGTAGCTGTGCATGAGGGGAATGTTATTCTAAAGCCCGACTGTGGAATGCACTGTTCAAACACTGCAGAGCGACCCACACACTGTACTACCTTCCCTTCCACCGGCGTATAGAAACCTCAGAGGAACAAAGTCATGTGTCTGTACAGTAAATGAAAATATCACACGTGGCTCGGGGGGGTTTATCTACCGGTGGGTCGGAAAGCATGCGTGTGCATACATATTCATGCACCGTAACACGAGCGAGCGGAGACAGATCTGCTCAGGACTCTGACACATGAGGGATGTTTGTGGTTGTGATAGCCTCCTCTCAAGTGCCGGGGATAGTTGGAGTTTTTTGAATTCTTTACTGGAAACGTTTCCGCTTCTCCTTCCCTGGAGGCCGGCAGTGGTCAGAGCCGACTGCAGGAGCAATGCCTTACAGAAACAGGTGTGGTGTGAGGAGTTACAGTCAGTAAACTCCTCCAGATGGAAGAGAGGTTATTGTGCAGAGATACTTTTTAGGATTGTGAAGCTGCGACTTAAAACCGACATTCGACGAGGTTAGCTGATCAACAAGAAACGACTGACTGACACACAACATTGTTTAACATTACATTTCATCTGGCTTTCATCCAAGGTGACATACTGTACAGTTAATTCAATCAACCAAGAAGATACAAACTCAAAAAAAGCAAGGAATCCTGCAGGTGCATTAGCTTTCAATTAGCCAATCCTCAGTAAAGAGAGAGATGTTTTCTTATGGGTCAAAGTGCAGTACAAACAGGTTGGTTTGCAGGTTGTTACGGAAGATATGTAGACTTTATGGTAGCGAACGGGTGTGTTTTTAATGAGAGGTAACTGGTTCCCACTCGCGGTGAGGGAGTAGCGTGCCGATTGGCCGATGCAGAGCGATGTGCACGTGCTGGAGTGTATGGTTGAGCCATGTCCTGGATATCAGAAGGACCTGATTCATTCAAAGCACGGTAGGCCAGTACCTGTTCTTGAAGCGGATTCAGGCAGCTACGGGCAGACAATAAAGGGAGTGGAGGAGTGGTGCATTGTGGGAGAACCTATAGCTTAAAGACCAGTTTACTCTGAATGTGCTGCAGAGGTCAGATGGCACTTTTAGGCAGACCAGCTACAGTAGGAGTGGGGTTCTTTCTTAGTAGGTTTTCTTTCAATTGCGCTTTGGTTGTGGTTTGGTTTAGGAAGAAACAGATGAGCTGACATGTCTTGGTCAGAGGGAAAGTCATAGTTTGGGTTTAAAAAGTTTGGGAAAGATGTTGTTGGTAATATCCCGTTATTGTTTCCGTGGTTTTTTCCTTCTGGGATTTCATTGAGGAAGAATTAACGTCACCAGAATGGACTCCAGCAGGGAAAGCAAAACAAGTTGTAGAATAACATCATCCTAACCACTAAATTGGAGAGGGAAATGTAGACTAATAAAGCCAACCCTTATTAGATTTAGCAGAGTTACACTGCTTCCTGCTTCCTGCTGCGATAGACGCTTAAAGAGGGCCTTTTAGGTGAGGCTATTTAAGGTTTCACTTTAAAAAACAATATAACATTTGATTTAACCTAATAATCATTTGGTTACTCATTCCCCATGCTGGTTAAACTTGAGTTACGTTATTTTGCAATAACTGTTATCATAAATTATAAAAATGACGAAGATTTGACACAAAAATGTGGAAATTGTTATATTTGTAATTGTGAAGTCGTACAGAAAGATATTAAAACTAATTATTCTATGCTTTTAAATGTTTGTTTGTTTGAAACATTGCATTGCTGCTGTTTCTTCAGGACTTCATGGGAAAAGAGGTGTTATTATCCCACTTACAGTTTAATAACCAGGTCAAATAAAGGTTTAAACACATATTTAGAAGATAATATTCGCATTCTTATGCTCAGGAGTTTGTCTTTAGTTAGGTTCAAATGTAGGAAATGTTCATTTGTATGACTTTATTTAACATCTATTAAAGTTAGGCTGTCATAGTTAGATTTTTTGATTGGTAACTTTTCATCTTGACAACATAAAACTCACTTTAAAGTCGTAAATCTATTCATAACCTCTTGCCCTAGGCCTCCAGCCAAACACTGAGTGTGTGTACTGTGTGTGGGAGTGTGTATCTGTGGGAGTGTGTGATTGATAGCTGTTGTTATCATGCTGGAAGTCGAACTTCTGCAATATGCAGGTTTTTATCTTTCGTTTTACAGTCACAACCTGAAGCTCTCCACATTCTCTGGGAGGAAGCCAGGCGCTGTTTCCAACAACACGTCCAGCTCCCCCGCCGCTGTTGAGGCTTCATCATAGTGTGTTTGTCCCGCTGCTCTCCCTGTGAGCTACCATTTGTCCCTCTTGATTTTACAGAGACATTGTCCACTGGCCCACAGCACTCAACGGTCAGCGAGGCTTCTCCTCTGCAGGGCCCTGACCCGCAGCTTTTCTACAGCCATCTCCCAGTCAGAATAAAAACTCGCTCAGTATTTTGTTGTTACCAAAGGCAGGCAGTTTCTGCGTCTCAAATGGCGTACTTCTGTATTGAAAGTGTGGATAAATGCTGTATACTGTAAGTACCTGGATGTTGATCTCATATGTTAAAAGTTGAGTGGGAAAAGCTATCTTCACACGGAAGAACTGCTATCTTGGCTACGTAGCATCAGTTGCGCCACCGGAAACACAGAGTTGTTCTGAATCCACACAGCGATATAGAAATTAAAGTTCTACCTGTGGGTGTTTTTCGCTATTTAGGTTACGTACAGTACCTCTATACCGGTGCCGAAAAGCCACGGTTAACTTTAAAGGTTTAATCGAGCAGTCTGTAATAATTTGCTAATGTAGCCCTAGTTAGCAAGGTGCTAGTTAGCAAGGTGCTAGTTAGCTCGCGAGCTAATTAGCGAGCTAACAGCGTTTTTTAAGACATACTAAAGCTGTATAATTCACCAGTGGGGTATCTACAAGCATATGTTATGTTGTAAAGGACAACTGTAAAGCCCGCGAGTCCCTAAATGAGGCATATTACTAATAAAACATGTAAAAAAACAAGATAAAGAAACAGGAAGTGCAGAAATGCTGACGCATTTTCAGGTTTTAGGACGCATTACAGCAGCACTTCATTAGCACCCTTTTTGCACCCTACCTAAGCAGACATTACTGCAGATGCACAGACATGATTAGATGAGGATAACAATCTTAAACAAACGGTCCCAGTAATATATCCAAACAATGAGGGATTATTAAATCAAATTTAGGAAGAAGGACATGTCCTCCTCAATTATGATTATCCAGTCTCAACAAGCTCAGATGCTTAACACATTAACAGGCTTTATTAAAGATCCCTATCAACCATCATCAACTTTAAAATCCAAGATACACATCCGCCTGGATCTCTCTCCGCACTGCAGACATATCCAGATTTCATCCTCATCTGTGCTCCATTATATATCTGCTATTTCCTTCCGCAAGGCATGGGATTTCTATTTTGATATGTGTGTGTGTGTGTGTGTGTGTGTGTGTGTGTGTGTGTGTGTGTGTGTGTGTGTGTGTGTGTGTGTGTGTGTGTGTGGCTTGTATTCAAGGTTAATACTCCCCATGCTCTCCCAACATGTAAATCTGTAAGTCATTATCCAATCGTTTTCTGCCGTACAGTATAACAACAAGACTCTTGCACATATGGCAGATTCATATTTAATTCTTCATATTTGTTGAACAATTTCTCCTCACACACACTTTGCAATCCTATTTCCAGTCTCAGGACATGTCTACGTCTATGCATGGTTAGTCAATCTCCTTTTTTCTGTGTATTTTTTGTTGTGTTTCCTGTAGCCTGGTACTGTTCTTCACCTGGATGATTTACAATCCACACGGGAATCATTAAAGTGTCAGCATATCTTACATTTAGCATTGTTTTGCTAGATGCTAATAAAACTATTCGGCTATGAGTAACAAGAACGGATGGATCACGTAAAGGTTGTTAAATAATCTCTTCCTTTTTCCTCAAAGATCCCAGAGTTATGGCTCCATGGCTTCCTCCGCACATTCCCCTCAAACTGTTAGCATACCAGCGCTAAAGCTGCACATGGCATTGGTTTGGGATACAGTGTGGTCTCAGTGCATCGCGGATAAATCCTGCAGCATGTTCCCCTCCGTCTTTATTCAAACTAATGCGATGCAGGAATGCTTTGTCCCGCTGGGTTTGGGGATGCGGCTCATTGCAACCGGTTTTCCTGAAATGGCCACAACTCCACCTCCAGCTGTTGGAAAAGGATTTGAGGTCAAAGGGTGAAGCTGCCACATTTAAGCAATGCTGAAGGCAGTCATTACATGTTAGGGTCATTTATGAGACGACAATTAGCATCATAAAAGACTACTTAACCCCCAACATGAACAATGATGTATTCTTTATGCATTACGTTACCTTAAAAAGCGTGTGCAGAGTAACCAAAGTATCATTTATCCATATATATCCATACTTTAGGCGCCTTAGCCACCATTTTTGTAGCTTCCTGTTGGACTTACAATCTGGTTCTTTGTTGTTTCTGGTAGGTGCTGAGAAACATCCTGATCAAAGCCAAATGTAAAGAAGAGAGAAAGTAGTAGTTGACTGCTGCAACCTCTCTGTTGGTATAGACACCGCCGAACACTTCTACAAGGTCTTATGTGATGATTGAGAGGGATGGATGGTTGCAGTTGTACCTTGAAACCAAATATGGGTTAAATGTTGACATTTTAAAAGTTTTCGCTATCATACAAAGTCAAATAATAGTATGCATATGGCCCAAAAACCTTAAATCTCACAATCTATTAAATTAAAACCCTTTGTCTTTATAAAGATAAAGTTCCCACAGCCAAGGGAGGTCAGCAGATATTCCAAATGTGTGTCTTTGCAAGGATCAAAATATAGATTTGACAGATCAATTCCATTGTATTGACATAGTTACATTCTGACACAGACCTTCATAGTAAAACTGTGACAGCTACATTATTTATAACATTGGAAAAGTTGCATTTAAATATAAAACCTTAAAAATGTATAAAAATCCTGCAGAGAAAAATTGCATGAAATCCCTTTTGAGTAAATGACAGCTGTTCCTCTATAATCTTGTCCCCACACACAACACCTTGATATCCCTGAGAGCAATGCATCATCTACAGCTCATAACCATCTCTTCATGCAGATAAATCCCCCCCCCCCCCCCCCCCCTCAGGTCTCAGGTTCACCCTTAAACGAGTTATTTCTACAATATGTCAGCCGAGCCCCGCAGAGCAAACAGAACAAGTGAGATTTGAAAGGTCCACATGTTAGGGTCATTAGCTGGGAAGCCGTGTGGGGATTGAGTCATAGTCTGTTCTGCCGTCCCCCCCCCCTCAACCCCCCAACTCCACTGTATGAAAGGCTCCCCATTGACATGATGAATGGCCTCACGGAGAAACGGAGTCACGGGCAGTGGGTCATCGGTTTATACGTGAGCGTAACCATGCTAACACACACCCGGAGGCTAACACACTTACCGGCTACTTAGCTGAGCAAACTCTGCTGAAGCATCCATTCACATGTGTCAATGGGGGGGTTGTCTGCGTGTCGGTTCGTATGACTAAAGGCTTGTCAGGATGATGAAGATCCTGCATGAGTCGCTGAGAAGGAATTTGATACGTTTCCCTATGCGTGGATATTCAAGGAGTAACTTTTCCAGTGTTATAAATCATTTTTCACCTCACAGTCGATATTCTACCGTATATATCTTTTCTATGATATATGCATGTGATTCTGATATTAACCAAGGATATAAACTGATAAATATTGCAGTCCTGGGGTCCAAAATGTTGCCTGGAAAGTTTGCTAAAAGACTACAAACAACCATAAAAGACTACAGAGATTAAAAAACAACCACAAAGACATTTTAAATGACTTAAAATAAACACAAAACAATTCAGAACGACTACAAACGCATGTCAAATGACTAATATGAATCCAGAATTACTTGCAAACGATTCAAGTGATGCAAACTAAGCACAAAGAGTCCTTTTGAACGAATAAAAGCTGATCTTTCTTGAGAAACACTTTATATCTCCTGGCTCTTTGCTATATCTGTTGTGTGCACAGCTCTGATCACATATACACCTGATGGGTTCAGTTTGTCTTAAAGTACATCAGTAATAATTGGCCTCATGCAGGAAGCAAAATAAGAACAACTGACCTTTGACTTTTGGTTTGTATGTTGTATGTTTTGTGGATTCTTCAAGTTTTCTTATGTCTACTCTTAACTCCAGTACTGTTGCTTTGGAAAATCATGTTTACTTTGTTTGAGTTTATAAATGTAACTCCTACTACTTTCTGTTTGCATGCATCTTTTCATTACTTGGCCATGTGCCAGATTATTAGCACATGGCCAAACATCTGCTCCTAATTAGTGTCTATGGGGCGCTAACTATGCTATTAATAAACAATCAGAAACACAACTCCAGTTTATGATAAGGGGGGAGTCAACAGTCAGCACACCTGCAGGGTAAGGGCCCGGTAAGACGGTTGTTGCGTATAGAGTTGACTTCCACTTCACTTCTAATTGGAGGAACACACTGCAGTTTCATAAAGGATGCAAATAAAGAAACACACATGCTAATGAAGATACATCGGAGGAAACATGAGCAGCGTTCACTAAAAGCTGCCGAAACCAACCGGTCCCACCTGTGTGCGTCTCTCTTTAGTGTCCCCGGCTGTGTGCGTCTCTCTTTAGTGTCCCCTCCAGCTGTGTGCGTCTCTCTTTAGTGTCCCCTGGTCTCCAGCTGTGTGCGTCTCTCTTTAGTGTCCCCTGCTGTGTGCGTCTCTCTTTAGTGTCCCCTGGTCTCCAGCTCTGTGCGTCCCTCTTTAGTGTCCCCTGCTGTGTGCGTCTCTCTTTAGTGTCCCCTGGTCTCCAGCTGTGTGCGTCTCTCTTTAGTGTCCCCTGGTCTCCAGCTGTGTGCGTCTCTCTTTAGTGTCCCCTGGTCTCCGTTGTGTTTGGAGGTTCTTGCAGCGTTTTGTATTTCCAGTTTTTGGTTTCTCATGTTTCCTCAAGCTGCTGAATGTTTTCTAAATGCTGCATGTGTTGTCAAGTTGCTGAAGATGTTTCCTCATGAGTTCTGAAGCTGCAGCGTGTTTCTCCTAACGGAAGTGTTGGTCGATGAAGCACGTTAGCACCTGTCGGCCACCTTAGATTTGTGTTATCGTTTCATTAAACAAAAAAGAGTAAATTCAAGAGAAATGTCAAAGAATATTGCTGTTTTGTGTGTGTGTGTGTGTGTGTGTGTGTGTGTGTGTGTGTGTGTGTGTGTGTGTGTGTGTGTGTGTGTGTGTGTGTGTGTGTGTGTGTGTGTGTGTTTGTGTGTGTGTGTGCACTCCTGCATCCTGTAAAAGTGTGTGTGTGACAGGTTATCTTCTCACTCACTTGTCAGCGGGACCGATGAAACAGAAGGAGAGTTCAAAGGTCGACGGGCAAGGTCAAAGGTCATCGTGTGTATGAATGCATCCCATAGACTGAACGTGCAGCGACAACAGAAAATCATTAGGGTCAGGATGTCACTGTGGACCGAGAGACCGGGTCTCCAGTTTCAAAAAGCATGGTCTGAGGGTCTTCATAGCTTAAAGTAAACACTCCAAATGATGTCATCATGTGTCTGTAAATCTGCAAATAGACTTTTGGGTCAAAAGAGAGCAAGACAAACTGCCAAGGGGTGTCCACATCCTCTCCACATTAGAGATGTAGCATGCTGCCAGTCATCCACACACCACCAACGGTTTTATGGGACATATGAGAATGATCAGGAGCGTTTGAGCTCTGGATCTGGAGATGTGAGTAAAGTTTAAAGACATCTTACACTCACCAGGAAAGCCTTTGAACACAACATGTGACACACAGATGGGCCGTGTCGGATGTCGGCTGCGAATTGATTTGAACAGAGAAAGGGCGGCGCAGGAAAAGCCAGAAATGTTCTTTTTGGAAGCAAAGTTTCGATGTTCGTCTTAAGACTCAGTCCAGAGCTGTGCCCGGTCACAGAATACAGACTAGAACCAATCAGAAAATACTCTGTACACATCTTTACAGAAGTCAGTTATTCTGTGAGATATCCGATTAAATCCTTTTATGGTTAAAGATCTCAGATCTGATGTCAAAAACTAAACTTCATAGTAAAAACAGTTTTAAGACGTATGAAAAGGATTTCAAGTCTTGAGGAAGTATTTCATGTTATGTTCAAGCACTGAAATGATATTACAATACCAGGAAATGAAAAGAAAGACAATACTTATGCACAATGAATTTACAGATTACTATACACTTTGTTATATAACCACAATCTTTTTCTCGAAGATTGAGCAAAAACCATAGTCCTTTTATTCTATAGAAGCATTTAATTGGTTAATTGGACTTTAATTGGTCAATATAAGAATCAGAGTAGTAGGTTTACACATCCGAGGAATTTGAATAAAGGTGGTTAACTGAAAGTAGGTTATACCTAAACTTTGATTTGAATTGTTGATTAGAATAATAAATGAATAAAATAAAAACAATAAAACATTTAATGTCCAATAAAAGTTTAAATAAAATAAAAAGTAGAAAGACATATTTAGTAAATGTCCAAAATAAGATAATGAAATAAAGTGAAGTATTTATATTTATAAATAATAACAGAAAAAGAAAGACAAATGTGTATTCTTATAAATGAAAAAGCCATATTTTTTATTCTCGAAGAGCATTTAATTGGTTAATTGGACTAATGAGAGTCAACATAATCAGTTTTATGACCTAGTAGGTTTACACATACGAGGAATTTGAATAAAGGTGGTTAATATCGGTTTCTCTTATATATACCTAAGCGTAGATTTGAATTGTTAATAAGAAACCCTTTTTCCATGAAGTGCATTTGTGTTGTTTTTCTGTCTGGAGTCGTCTGTGTACCATCCGCTCCTTTAATGTCTTCCAGCTGCAGGAAGTAGATCTGTCTAAGCATTTAGCATTTAGTGCTCTATAGTATTGTCCACCAAATGTACTTGTTATATAAAACAGTCGATGCATTGCCGTGTCATATTGTGAGGATGATGTCGGGGAATGATACTATTTAACTATCATGCTGTGCAACATGCTGAGGAAAAGATATCCTGTCAGAAAGTTCAGAAAAAGCGTTAATATTTGATCATCTATACGATGTGATGTCTGTGTGTTAAGGTCAATGGGTCAGCATCACTTCCACACGTGAAGGCCACATGCAGCACATGTTTAAAGCACATCTCAACCCTCTGTTTGAGCTCATGCTCGTGGATGTGGACCGAAGCTTTACTGCTGTGTCTGAATGTAATAAAGGTCTGTAATAAAGAGCCGTGCAGGATGGGAGTAAAATATACGTTTCAGCCTCAGTCCTGGGAAGCATTTGCACCGAAGTGAACGGTCTGTGTAGTGGGCCGAGGGCTGCAGAGATCCTGCATGAGGAGAAGATAATTACAGAGTGGATCGTGGTGAACTCTGCAGACTTGAGGCAGGACACATGCACCAACCAGTGCCATGTTTTCACTGGGAGCACAGTTACCATCGCAGGAGCAGGACTCCTGCCTCCCTGTTGACTTTAAAGTGAATGTGCTGGAGTCACGTGAGCATCACCTTCTGTCCTGCAGCTGTGAGTGTCTGCTGCGTCTGCAGGAACACAGGATGCTGCAGGCTCCTCTCAACATCCAACAGATATCTGTGTAATGAGAGTAGCACTACCGGGGAGACGGCATGTGACTCTGAAATAAAGCATACACATAAACAGAGAAGCATTCATTGGATAAAACCCAGCAGCCTGATGAGTCTGTGTCATGGATGGATTACTGAAAGGGCTGACTGCACACAGGACAAGGGGCCCACAGGGTCACAGTGCCCTGACTCTTTAAATGATGCGGAAAAAACAGGAAAAGAATACTAAGGGTGCAAAATGACTATGAGGATGCAAAAAGAGACACAAAATGACCAAAGACATGGACTTTAAACAACAAACAACCAGAAATGTTTAGATTTGTACCACAAAATCAATGTTAAGCTACCAGAAATAACACAAAGCTATCACAGAGATGCAAAATATATTTAAAAGGACACAACAAATCCAGAAAATGATCACAAGGAAGTGCATAAAAACTAAAAGAAGACATAAATCCTCCACAAAGAGACACAAAATAACCACATAAACGTAAAATGACAACAAATCCATAAAACGCAACTACAAAAGGATGCAGAATCACTGTTTTCATTATAAAACAATCATAGAGGGTAAAAAATGATCTCAAATCAATGCAAGAGCAACAGCGCAGAGACACCAATGACTTAAAGGAGGCTCTTTGAGTTTTCAAGTGTTGTTCCTCCTTGGGTGGGGGCCTCCTACATGTCGGTGCGCAGGGGCCCAGAGTCTGATAATCTACCCCTGGTGTAAACAAACAGATGACTCCTTCCTGTTGGAGGATTTGAGGCAAAAGAGAGCATGTTGGGAAGTCTTTCTGTATCTTATATATGAGTTGAGGCCGTCGGACTGGAAGTGGACGGAGCTCACATTGGAGGGTGTTCTCTGCAAAAGTTAGCCTTCCATTTTAACCAAATACTGGCAAGAAAAAAGTGACTTCTACACACTTTAAATGCAGTTGCATCCCCCCACTGATGAATATCACTTGCACTGAGAGAAAGCAGAAGATGAGTGAAGCTAGGATAAAATACACAAGTTGTGGTCGTCACAGCGGTGTAAAAATAGCTGCTGTACATCATGCATGTGGCAGCAGGACACACTGAGTAGTGTTTCCCTCCACTGTGAGAGTGGATGTGGCTCAGACCAGTGGTTTACTTTCTAAATTACAAGCTGAACTGGGGGACTTTCTCAGAGAAAATGGAAAGAGCTAAAAGAGCCATCATAAAAGAGGAAAAGCCCAGTTATTTTGGCAGTAAACATGTGAAAACAACATTTAGTGCTGCCTTAAAGGAAGAGGGCGTTTAGATACAGTGTTGAATTTGTTTCTGTACAGATTCTACACCTAAATACGGATGTGAAGGGGTGGGGGTGGGGGGTGGGGGTGCACGGTGGACAGGGATGGGATCAGGGGGCGTTTCTCTTCTGGCTTTAAGGAAGGAACTTGACACTGAGTCTGATTACGGTCATTTCTCTTCCCGGTATTCTGGCCAGCAGGGGAACAAAATGTTTCCTCACATATTTGAAATGTGTTTCCACTCAGCTAGATAAATGTTTAGCTCCAGAGAAATCTAAACCCACCCCTCCGCGGAGACACACACTTTTATTTTGGTTTTTTTTTTAATGGGTGTTGCAGGCTGAACCGACAGAAAGTCCCGGGGCAGGTCCTGCTGCCAGAGCGTCGCCAAGAGTCCGGAGGCTGAGGTCTGTGTGCGCATTTTCTGGGAAAGCCTCCCAAAAAGCTCAGTTTTGCCAAGGAGAACCTGCTGAGGCGCTCATCCGCGGTGCAGACTCAGCAGTGTGGGCACATCTGTTGGAGGTTTTCTCCTTTCTGAGCCCGGAGGATCGTCTCAGTTTGTTGGACATTACCGGAGGATTAATTGGATACATTCATTTACCGGACGCGGAAGTTTTTAGAGATGTGACGTGGTCCAAACGTTTTCGCCACTGAAAGACTTTGATTTTCCCTAAAAGTTGAGGATTATTACAAAGTTGTGGATGTTTGTTTGGCATGATATGACCTCCTGGGATTATAGTTGCACACGGATGGTTGAGATATTGGATATAACTTTTACGCACACTCTTTTTTCGCGTTGTCTGTCACACTCAGAGCTGACGGTGGTTTCCTCAGCAGAAGGCATGATCTGAAACACATCTCTGGCTCTGTGCTGCGCGCTGTATGTCTTCATCTGGAGTTAAATACATTAATCAAATGCACTAAACAAGCACCAGGACCGCATCTCCATCACTGGATCTCTATCTCTCCCCCCACGGTACGCATAACTTTATCTCGCCACCATGCGGGGGGCTTTTGTTCTCACTGTATCTCTGGTTTATCTGCTAACCTGGACAGGAGAAGCAGACAAACAGACTCAAAATAAGAAAGTGCAATTACTGAGGCGCGCAAATGGGGTCCCCATGAGACGCAAGTACCTTGGGTTTGGTTCTGCTCTATCGGTGCACAGTCCCACACAGGAGGAAGATGTGCAGGCTGATGAAGGAGCTCCAGTTAACACCAGGACTGTGCAGGGTAGAAGAGCAGGAGGTGTGACGTCACGGAGAGGGGTGATGCAGGATGAGGCAGCGCGAGGCAGGGTGCCCCGGATGCCCAGCAGCTCGGGGTCACCGAACCTGCTGGCCACCTTCGCAGGGAAGAACCGGGTGCTGGTGATCTCTGCGCCCCACGAGTCAGACGGTTACTACCGGCTGATGATGTCTCTGCTGAAGTCAGATGTGTACTGCGAGCTGGCAGAGAGGCACGTGCACCAGGTGGTCATATTCCATCAGGAGGGGGAGATGGGGGGGAAGGTGAGGAGGATCACTGCGGAGGGGAAGGTGATGGAGGAGCCGCTGGATACTGGTCTCATCCCCAGACTCATGAGCTTCCTCAAGCTGGAGAAAGGTGAGAGGTGGGGGGTTATCCTGGAGGAGGGGGTGACACTGAGGCTGGGGGTATGTGTTGTTATGAACCTATAGGCTCTCTAATCCCAAGAAACGATCTATAGTCATGAACTGAAGCTACTGTCCCCATGGTGGCATTCACAGTACAGTAAGTTGTTTTGGATATTCAAAACCAGAAAAAGAATCAGGATATTTGATCCAGGTCATTAATAACTCATTGGGGTTGGTCACAGTTTCTCTCAAAATGAAAAAAAGTTGAATAAAAATAATTAAAGAAACCTAAAAAATAAAGAAAAAAATAGAACAAAAATCTTTATAATAAAATATATATTATATAGAAGAAATAAAATACAACATCATACACATATTAAAACAAATACAACTATTCATTTTAAATAGGAAATGTAGAGCAGAAAAAGGTGCACTACAATACATTATATATTACAATTTAGTAAAGTGGTTTATTTTAACGCTGAGATGCACAGTTTAAAAGCTGCTGATGGTGGAGTAACAGATTAAAGCCTCTGGAAAACAAAATGTAATGAATCATATCTGTAGGTTTTCTGATTTTGGTGACCAATCTGGGGCACTAGATCTTGATCAGGGTTAAAACATAAGAGAATAGCTGATAGTTGAGTGTTTTGGTGTGTCTGCAGGTAAGTTTGGGATGGTGCTGCTGAAGAAGACGCTGCAGGTGGAGGAGAGATACCCGTACCCGGTGAGGCTGGAGGCCATGTACGAGGTGATTGACCAGTCGCCCATGAGGAGGGCCGAGAAGCTCCGGCAGAAAGGCTTCGTGCAGAAGTGCAAAACTGCCGGCGTGGAGGGCCAGGTGGAGGAGGGCACGCTCACCGGTGAGACGATGCTGAGATTTCTTTATTCATTCATAAAACAAAAACCCCAGATATAAATAAAACGGTTCATCTATTATCTGCTTTTCTGTGTGTTAGGACAAGTACATACCCCAGCACAAAGAATACCGGCCAAGAAGATCCCAAGAAAGCCCCAAACAACAACAACAACCACCACAGCTGCCACCACAACAACAACCACCACAAGACCAACAACAACCACCACACGACCAACAACAACCACTACAACTACAACTCGGCCCACCACCACCAAGAGAGCGACAACCACCACAACAAAAGCCACAACCACCACAACAACCACCAAACCCACCACCACCACCACCAGAAGAACCACCACAAAGAGATTCACCACCACCACCACCACCCAGAGACCCACCAGAGCCCACACCACCGCCCTGTGGCCCCCGGCCCCCAGGACCACCATTGACCCCTACTACTACAGCCACAGGGAGAGGAACCCGGCGAGGACCACCCCGGCTGGAGACAACCGAACGGACAAAGACATCAGAGATCCACACCGACGCAGACTGGTGCCCTCCATACACAAACCCTCCAAGGTCAAACCCACCAGGAGGAAGAACGGGGGAGAGAAGGTGAGGTTTGGGGGTCATTCTGCATGTCATTTAGGCTAAGGGTCTACGAAAAAGAAGTAATGACCTAGTAGCGCCATGTGTAAACACTCATATTATATTCATATTTATGGTGCATACAATACTAAAACCTTCAAATCATCCAACCATAATGTAGTCCCCCCAGCAATCACCCTAACACCCCCCTACAGGTAGCAGACCCCCTACTACAGACCCATAATTAAGGCTACTAAGTAACATGTCTAATAAAAGCACAAAAACAATAATAACAGAAAACATATTTGGTGAATTTAAGAATGTATGTCCAATAGAAGATAATAACATGCACTACATTATATATTACAATACAGTACAGTGGTTTCATCATAATGAAGGATACTGTACTGAAACCATACATGAAGGAACTACAGAAAGCAGACCTCAACCAGTTCCATAACCCTTGTAATTTGGGTCCGCTTCCTCGGCCAATGCGTCATCCTCCCTCTAAGTTTCATGCGAATAGGGTGAGGACTTTTTCCGTTATCCTGCAGACCGACAAATGCAGAGGTTTGGCTTGGCAGGTGAAGGTGGTAGGTAATTGAAATGTTCCTCCAGAGAGAGTTCAAGTGTCTTTGAGCATCAAACCATAACCGCTCCTGATGAGCGACCTGGCACCTTGCGTCGCTCCCAGACATCAGTGTGTTACTGTATGACATGTGTTGTAAAGGGCTTTGAGAGGTGGAATAGAAAAGCAGCATACAGTATAAATGCAGTCAGTACTTCCTTTGCAGGGGTAATTTGTTTTGGGAATGTATATCATTATAAAAGTGAGCTAAAGTAGAAGTAATAAATATAATTCTGTTATAATTGAAGTATTTTTGGTCCCTTTCACTCAGATTACTTCACAAAAACACCGTAGCGTTTGGACCTTTCTTTATCTTTTTCGCCTTGAATGGAAAAGTGTGTAAATAAGTGTTGTGTGTATTTTTATTGGTGTGCTTTCTGCCATTTTAACTACTGTTGCTTCCCTTTGTGTGTGCAAGGAGACTCTGGGTTTCATACCTTCATATCCTCGTGAAATGGTTAATCATTGTCCTGGTATTTTGATCAGGTGGAGTGGAGAATTACTTATACAGCCAGATTCATAACGTGCGTTTGTCCGTGCAGGTGATGACGAATGAGTACGAGGACAGGTTTGAACCGGGCAAGCCCACAGTGAGTGATCCGGAGGAGACCTTCACCAGCGTCAGCCCCACCAAGAGGGTGAAGGGCAAACACGACAAGCACGACAAGAGGAAGAAGAAGAACGACAAGGCTGCAAAGAAAGCCGAGAGGAGAGGAGGGAAGACGGGGAAGATCGGGGGAAAGAAAAATGGAAAGAAGCTTTCAAAGTACCCAGGGAAAGAGGACTACCCGAAGCCCACTAAGAAGCCAACGCCCCCTCCGAAGGGATCTCTGGCCTCCTTCCTGGACTACTTTGAGGACAGGAGGCGGCTGCTGGTGAGAGCATGACATAATTCACAGTTCATGAAAGGAGCCTCACTCTGCCTCTCTTTCTTCTCTGGCAGGTCTCCTGTTTCATGGAAATATAATAGCTGATCTGACAACACCCAGCCCAAACACATTTCAGTTTTAAAGAACGGGTTAGATATTTTATGAAGTTTTCATTTCATCTCTAATGGCCGAGCAGCTCGGTAGCTTAGTTTAGCATAAAGACTGGAAATAGGGAGAAATGGCTTTCCTTGCTAAGCTAACGCATCGTAGCAAGTAAACCAAATATCTTTCACATCTGTCGTTCACCTTTAGCTTTTCAGAGTAAGACACAGTAAACCAGGAATTTAGAGCATGTATCCAACAAAAATGTCTGGTAAAACTATTGAATAGCACAAGTAAGTTAAACTACTTTGTCTTGCCTTTCACTTTTGTCTAGTTTTGAGCAAAGATGATTTCTCCTGGAACAGAAATAGGTGAAAAAGTTCTGTAAACTCATGAAAGTTTTCCAAAAACAATCCCAACATCTGGAGAAGTGATTCAATGACGATAAATTCTTACAGGTCAACAGACCAGTACACACCTCTATGCTTTTGGAGTGCAAACCACTCGCTTGTTATGAACAGCTCTGCAGTATGTGGAGGCGCTCTCTGACAGGCGGCACAGCTGTGTGCTAACAGACTGAGCGTCTCTGTTTTGCAGCCGCTATAGATTCTTATCACAGCCGTGCGGTGGGCAGGCTGGGAAAATATGCCCCATCCTCCGCCTGCAGGTTAATGTAAACATCACCTCTGCAGCACCCTGTGTGTAGCTGTGTGTGTGTGTGTGTGTGTGTGTGTGTGTGTTTTTCATTACACATGCATGACAGTCCCTCCCTTCCTGCAGCTGATTACGTCCCCCGGTGAGGAGAGCAACATGTATGTGCAGCAGAGGGACGAGTACCTGGAGTCTGTGTGTGAAATGGCCATCAGGAAGGTTTCCATCATCACCATCTTCGGCTCTCTGACCAACTCCACCATGAAAATTGACCACTACCAGCTGGGTAAGTATCCTGCAGCGCTAGCTCTTATCCTCAGGGAGTGGAAAGGTTAAAAAAGAAACTGGTTTTTAGATGAAAACCGTTGTGGAACCGATGATTGGCAGTTCTCTCAGACTCTGTTGATGCTTCAATCTGGTTGGGAAATATGTCCTCTGTCCTTGTTTCTTAGTCGTGCATCATCCCAGAATAACTGTTTATGAAACTCTGAAGACTCATCTGGTGTTTTCAACCTTTGCATCTTAAAGCTGCATGATGATTTTTTGAGCCCTCTCTACCCAAGACATTACCTTTTCGGGTTGTTTCGTACAATTCTTGCGAACAAGGTTTCCCAGAAACACCTCGAGGGAATTACTTCACATTTCGCAAAAACTTCCACTTAGCCCCACTGGCAAACGGATTAGAAATTAGTGGCAAAAGTTACTGTGACACAAATGACCAGACATGGATGCAAACAGTAACTGGACTGGTTTGCAGAGGCACACAAACACAAGGCAGATTGTGTTCTTCTTTAGTGTGTAAAGAGCCTAGACTTTCTGAGCTGAAACTCTCAACAAGTTCTTAGAGTTTATTGTAAATATAAAACAAGAGGCTACATCTTTAGTCTGTAAAGTATTCAAATAGGATCGCATCTGTCTCTCTGTGTACTGATTGTTCTGATAATGAATATTAGGGCAAGGCCTCATGTCCATGGAAAATATATTTCTAGTAGTCCTTTATTTATTGTTGATTTTTTACCAGCGCTTTTTGTCTACCTTGTTCCCTCGAAAAAAACCTGAGATATTCTGGAAAATAAACACAATTAACAAACACAAGTTTATGATAATTGTTCAGCATCAACCGTGAATGCAATCGGCAGGAATTCAAAGCTAATGAACTGCACCACAGACACCCAGTCTCCCCAGCTGACAGCTGCAGTCTGTGCAGAGGAAATGTTATAGTGTGGATGTTCTCGGCCACGTCTGCTGTCCTGTCCTCGCTTTACCTTCCTGCACCATCTCTACTCCAAGTACAACACTCAGACCGGACCCTGCCAAAGCCACAGCTCTGCTCCTCTGAGAGCAGGTGTTCATACACAGAGCTCCCTGCTGATGTGTGTGAGTGTGTGTGTGTGTGTGTGTGTGTGTGTGTGTGTGTGTGTGTGTGTGTGTGTGTGTGTGTGTGTGTGTGTGTGTGTGTGTTCTTGTGGTGACAGCACTCTGACAGGTTGCACTTTCAATGTATTTTTAGTGACAGGATTTTTGATTTGTCACGTCAAGATAAAGGATATATTCAACCAAGGGAGAGCTGGAATAGAAAGACTCTTTTTGAGTGACAGTGAAATTGATCAGACAACACGTTTGCATGCAGACAACCTGCAATACATTTCCCCACAGCTTTACAGCACTGCTTTTAACTTTAAAACAAGTTCTTTCAAGCAGTAAGTGCAAAAAAAACAAGTGATTTGCCTTAAACACAAAAGCACTATTTATTTAAAGTAGGAAAAAAACTTATACATAAAAAAAAGATAAATGGAATATTCAAAATCTTAAAAAATTAAACACATTCAAGTCTAAAAATGTAAACATTTAAAAAAAGAAAATGTAAAAATGTCAAAGCGAAAATATGTAAGAATTAAAAATGGAAAGAATTTCAATAAAAAAATAGCTTTTTTCTAACATACTGGTTGTGCTGGTTACCAGGTATGAGAGTGTGTATGTCTTCAGGTCAGAAATGAATAAGCTATTTAAAGTACAGGGGTCTTTATCTGTATCAGGGGAGGAGTCTAACCTAGGCCAGAAACATAGCTGACACACACACACACACACACACACACACACACACACACACACACACACACACACACACACACACACACACACACACACACACACACATACGGTCAATGCAATTATGACAGCTTCCAAAAACTCCCTTTTATTAAACCGCTTCAAAAAGTTCCGCGGTTTATGTGTATGAAATGCTGTGTCATTTGGTCTTGGCGTCCTCTCTCGTATTTTCAGACATTTTACAGCCGTCTCAAACCTAGAGCCTGAGAGAGTGTGTGTGTGTGTGTGTGTGTGTGTGTGTGTGTGTGTGTGTGTGTGTGTGTGTGTGTGTGTGTGTGTGTGTGTGTGTGTGTGTGGGTGTGGGTGTGACATTGAAACCCACTTTGTAAACCTTTTACAAGTCTGTCACTCTGCATGACAAGGTTTTATCCAGCTGGAATGCTGGAAAAAGTCCCGAGTTGACGTCAGCGCCCCCCCCACCCCTCCCACGGTAGTTACACTTTTGTTCCACGTACCGGCCCGTAGTGTGTGTGTAGGTGTGTGTGTGTGTGTGTGTGTGTGTGTGTGTGTGTGTGTGTGTGTGTGTGTGTGTGTGTGTGTGTGTGTGTGTGTGTGTGTGTGTGTGTGTGAGCATGTACTGTACACAAACAACTGGTTCTTTCACCGCTGCCCCTCCCTCACTTCAGGGTGACCTAATGGTGTTTGAGTGTGTATCGGCTGTCTGCAGTGTGTGTGCCGGGGTTTTTCTGATTTGCTCATGCACGACCACCAAAACACACTGTTCTGTGGTCTGTGTGTGTGTGTGTGTGTGTGCGTGTGTGTGTGCATGCATTGATGATTAAAGGCCTTTGCTTTGCTCGATTTAAACCCCGGCTACAGTAGATTCCTCGGGGATCTGACCAGGCCAGACCTCGGTGATTAAAGCCGCTTTTTCGTGAGATCACAGAAGAGAAATCTCCAAAACAACAAACAAACTTTGCTCAACAAAAACCCTAAACTTCCCTGCCTCAGAGATTAAAGTTAGACTAAAGACTAGTCTCTAACTCTGAGCTTCTCCCTTTAAAGAGAAAAGAGGGTTCAAGAACTCGGACAAAACGGTGTTTAAATGAATTGTTATTTTTTCCTCTCCAAACAGTCCATTCTGTCTCCAGATCTCAGTGAATTAAACCTGTCTGTCTGTGGACTCTGTTCCTGATTCCCCCTGCATGGTAACACTCTGCAGACCCCACTTCACCGTCATGTCGGACACATTTGTCAAATAAAAATAGTGTTACGTTTCAGCGATGGAAAACACGTGTCAGAGCCAAACACTCCCATGTGTGTTATTATGGGTTATTTTATGGGGAGAACTCGTCATCACGGGACCTTTTTAAGAAGTCATAACTGGAAGACTCTCATTATTAGATTATGTTATTAGATGTACTTAATTCATCCAAATTTGGGAAATTGTTTCTTAAGAAACGTATGTCAGATTAACTTTTTTCACTCGTAGTAAAACAGATCTGTCAGAAGGTACTGGTTGTACCCCCCCCCCCCCAGCCTGAAACACCTCCATTGTTTACTTCTGTAACATAAAATCTTCACTATCTAAAAGTCACGCTCTATTGGCTGGCGCTCCAACATAATGTAAGTGATAGGCAAAGGGGCGGGACATGTCTAAGCGGTTGACCAATCACAACACAGCCGTCCCTGTACAATAAAGTAGTGTGAACTGTCTCTCAGATTCTCCCCTCTGTCTCTTTTCCCCTTCCAGAGAATGATAAGCCGATGAAGGGTCTGCATCAGGAGGATCTGGTGAACCAGGATCTGATCACGGAGCTGAGGAACGAGTTCAGCTTGAAGCCCGATGACTTCTACATGGTGCTCACCGACGGAGACATGAGGGTCAAGGTGAGGACTGGAGTTATGGGCTGGAAGTCTGTGCACATTTCAAAGGCTCTGTCATCTTGTGCCTGAGTCTGGAGGACAGCAGGGACCCTCTTTATGGACCACGTCTTTTTGAAGAGCCCAGACCAGACAGGGACAGGTTGTGAGGATATTCCTTTGAAGGTTAAAATACTTTCCCTTCTTTTGGTTGCCCTGGTTCATTGTAGGGCTGCATGATACGAGATAAATATGCAGTAACACTTGGTCAACATTCAATCCAATATTATATTATATTAGTAAAGTAATTTAAAATACAATTTAGAGATTTATGCACCATTTATTCTGTAAAACACACAAAAAAGCAGTGAACATGTGGATATTTAACATGTTATTGAAAGAATGATCACAGAAATCAAAGTTTAAAAAGTAAATAAGGAAATAAATTGAAACAAAAACGGTGTCATTCAAACTGGGAACACGTTTTGCACGGGCTAAAAGTCAAACCTACAAATTAGAAAGTTGTCGTTCTAGAAAAATAGCTTGCACCAATACAGGTTTACTTTCAATTGCCACAGCTTAAAAAAAAGGTTTATTTGCCCAAAAAATACAGCTTTCAGTGAAATGCAAGAAAAAAACCTGAATAAATGAAAGAGATCATTTTCAGCATTATTTTATTGTACACGATTAACAGAGGATGTATTGTTTCTAGTGAAACTCCTTTAAAAAAAGAACATTACAGTCCTTTTCCTGTGTGTTTACCCCTCAAAGTATTGCGTAACATTGACTCTGAGTAAAAAAAGAGCCAGAGTTACATCCCATAAATGAGAAGCAACAGGTTCACCACCTTCTCTTTGATCCTCTCCTACTCCCTGACCGGTCCCTGTACCGCCGACCACCGCCTTCACTCACACACTGATTTAATTCACACTACATGACACCCTGCCCACACCTGTGTGTGTGTGTGTGTGTGTGTGTGTGTGTGTGTGTGTGTGTGTGTGTGTGTGTGTGTGTGTGTGTCTGTGTGAGCATGCCAGGGTAAATTACCGGGCTGTTTTTGGGACGTTTTCATCAAAGAGGCCAGTGTTCGCTCTGTGCTGACGGAGGCACGGACGGGAGGGCTGTGAGCGGGCGAGGATGTGGGAGTGTGTGTGTGTGAGAGAGAGAGTGTGAAAGGAGCAGATTCAGCGTAACCACAGGAAGGTGTGACAGTGTGTGTGTGGCTCCGTCAGATATTCACACAGAGAGGGAAGACGGGGACGTAATGAAAGAGGACATATTAGCTCATGTCTCCATGCTTTAATGTTCAGAAAGCTCTTTATGTTTCTCATCCTGTCTGTGCTGCAGCTCCTCTTTTCACCCTCTGTCTGAAACCAGAGCTGCTCTGATTGGTTAGCTGGCTGGCTCTGTTGTGATTGGTCAACCAGCTTAGAGATGTCCCGCCCCTTAGCCCATCGACAATGTGTTGGAGCGCTAGCCAATAGCAAAGCAAGTGATACGTAGTGGTGTCACTTTGTTGTGGAAGTAAACAAAGTAGTCCAATGGAGGTGTTTCAGGCAGGGAACACTCATATGTCTAGCCTCTGCAGACCATTTACATGCACTAAAACCTATAGAACACACTACAGGAAAGGGAAAAGTAGAAAAGGGCTTCTTAAAGTTAAAAAAATTGATATTCCTTTCCTCTCGTACTGATTTGCATATTTCACAGTGAGGAAGTCCAACACTAACAGAAAGTAATCAGTGATTCTTAAACAGATTACACTTTTAAAGTCCCCCCCCCACACCCTCCCCACCACCCTCCCGGTTATATTTAGTATAGTCGCACTGCTTCCCAGAAGTTCCTGCAGGATGTGTGTGTGATGTGGAAAAAACCGCAGCAGCAGAACTTCACTTCATCACTTTGCCTGGAAACAGTTCCACCGTTGTCTTCTATTTCCAGATCCTCCGTTTCATGTCCAGATTTCTCCTCTCTGACACACCGGGTTTGTTTACCCTGCGGTTTCTGTAAGCCACGTCTCGTTGATTTTCTTGTTTTGTCAGCAAACCTACGAGGTTCCCATCGCCATGAAGGCCGTGTTCGACTACATCGACACCTTCTCCTCCCGCATCCGAGAGATGGAGCAGCAGAAGAGGGACGGGGTCGTCTGCAAGAAGGAGGACAAGCCCCGATCTCTGGAGAACTTCCTGTCAAGGTGAAGACGTTTCTAAATCCCACAGGTTTTTATGTAATGATCAATATTTAATCACTGCAGACCACTGTACTGATTAAATAGGGTTAATGGTCAATTAAAGTGCATTTTATACAGCAGTTTTCCAGTCTTTGCAGCACCTCAAAGCGCTATAAGGGACCCTAACATTCATCATTCATTGGTAGCAGTTAGAGGGTTAACACACATGGACACTTTCATGGATCGACATTGTGACTGCTCGAAAAAGACTAAAGAATAACAGATAAGATGAACTATATTAATCCCAAGTTGGGAATTGTTTTCATTGCAGCAGCATAAAAAACAAGCTTTTGTACAAAAGTAGAATCAGAAGAGTAGAAATAAAGAATTGTACAATTGAAACCCAACAGAAATACAACAGCATTAGAGAGTAGCACATTTACAAGTTTGGAAAAAGAAACACTATAAAGGCAGAAAGCTTATTCCCATTTAGTCCTCTGTTAAAACAAAGACAAGCTCAACAACAAATAGAAATTGACATGTAATGCACTCTATGGTATTTTGAAACCCTTTCTAAAGACCACGTTTCAGATCTGTCGTGGAAAGCAATGCAGGGTTTGCTCCTCTCAAACCACGACAGCATGCACTAACCGACATAAATATCAACGGCTTTTTTGGCTCGTCAACATTTACAGCTGTTTGGATTCATTTAGTTCTTAGTTTAAGTCGATGTGCACGCTCTTTATGGTCCTGGCTTTGTGCACAGGACGTCTCTTTGAGTCCTACATATCGTCTTTGTTCAGGGTTGGTTGTCAGGATGATGGGGGGGGTCCCACTTCTGATTGCCTAATAATCAGCTGGAATTCACCGTGTGTATCAGTTGGTGTTCCTCTGACTTTAAAGAAGCATTTAAAGGCTGAATCATTGCAGGCACAGGAAGTCTTTTGTGTTCCCATGGAGACCTGAATATCAGCTTTAGATCACAGAAGGTTTGGCAGCTTTTTTTGACCGTAATTCGGGGTTGTCACCCGCTGGCAGCACGGTAATGTGTCGGTGTATGAGCAGAAACTTTCTCTGCCGCTGCAAAGTGCCACTTAGATCCGGGCTTTTTTTCCGTGTGATTGCAGGTTTCGTTGGAGACGTCGCCTCTTCATCATCTCCGCCCCCAACGATGAGGAGTGGGCCTATCAGCAGCAGCTCTACGGCCTCAACAGCCAGGCCTGCAACCTGGGTGAGTCACCTGAACTCAACCTGTCGACACTGTGCTCCAAAACCAACACACGAGCGGCCAACTAACCAGCCTTCATGAGGTCTGGAAAGTACACGTCTCAGGGAAGGAGGGCTTGGCAGGAAACCACTGGAGCTCAGTTAGGAGATGTTGTTGCTCTAAAGAACCTCTCAATGAGTTCCTGCTCTGCACCAGTTGTTGTGCTATTTGTTCCCTTAAATGCACCTTTATTAAGTGTGGAATTTCCTCTTCTGTCTTCTGTCCTCTCTCTGTGTGTGAGCTCAGAGTACAGACTCTGTCTGTGCTCCAAGCTTCTTCCTGTTGCTACAGAAACAAATAAACAAACAAAAAGGAAGCTTTTTTATTAGGAAAGGCATGTTGAATCTCACTAAACGTTGAACCATATTTGAGTTAATTCAATGCACATATTCAGCTGTAGATGCATATTTTGGGGGATTTTTAAGGCTGTAATCTAATTTATCATCGGTTTCTGTACTGTCCCTCTCCCTCTGGGGATAAATAGCTATCTTCTACATAATGGACAACAAAGAGAATACCTAAAGGAAGCAGAGAGACAGAAGAGGACAGAAGATGAGATGTAGTTTTCCTTGAAGACTATTGTAGATTAAAATAGTTATAAAATGCATTTTATAGAAGAGAATTTGAGTGTAAACTGACGGTCAAATCTACACCTACCTCCAAATCAAAGCAGCATTGTGTTGCTACACTGGACCAGGAGGACACACCTCTGTGTATTAGACTGTAGCCCACCTTTCATCACTGTTTAAATACAAACTCTATTTTCTTTTGTTGAAAATCCTCGTTTTACTCGAGATTTGCATCACTCAAAGTCTCCAGAGGGTTTTCCCAGTCGTGTAAAATGCACTTTCCTCCCAAATGAAACGATTATACCTCAGAGACTGGCGTGGGGGAATGGTTACCAATGACCTTCGAGCAACTCTTGAGGGAACACTTAAGCTAAGGGAAAACACTTAGACATCAAAGGCTTTTCCATGGCAAGCTAAGGAAATCCTTGAGGTGATTTTATTCAACTATATCAAATGTGTTTTAGATGGAAATTCAAAGACATTCTTAGCCTAAGTGGTTTACTCGGTGTGCTTCCTGTCACTGCCTGCACAAGTACAAGTTAGACTGCTTATGAATACTGCATGTGAGTCAGGCAGAAGTGTGTGTGTGTGTGTGTGTGTGTGTGTGTGTGTGTGTGTGTGTGTGTGTGTGTGTGTGTGTGTGTGTGTGTGTGTGTGTGTGTGTGTGTGTGTGTGTGTGTGTGTGTGTGTGTGTGTGTGTGTGTGTGTGTGTGTGTGTGTGTGTGTGAGGGATCCCAGATGACAGACCTGGCAGAAGCTCTTTTCCTTCCCTGACGACAACAACTTTTCCACCATTACTCAAATGTTGCGTCTCAAAACGAGACATTAATCTGAACTTTCTAAACCTCAACAACCTGACAGGTTGATGTAGGACGAATGTAAACTTGAAATATCTCAAAGTGATCTCCACTTCTCCAACTAAACACATGCCGTCATCTGGAGTTCCTCCTCCTGCTCAAACCTCACGTTCCCATCTTGTTTATATGGGTTCAAGATTCTACTTTTTCTCCCCATGACTCTTAGTGTTTGCAGCACATAAATCGTGCATCCGACATTTAAATCTAGGGCTGAAAGTTAAAGAAAGAGCGTAGGATTCTCGCTATTTATGTCCTTTATAGATGTTGACAACCAGAAACACACATAGCCGAAAAAATACAGACCCTGTCACACACCTGTAGAGAGTCATACGTGATCGAAATCATGTTTAATACACTTTATTTACTTTGAAGCTTTCACATAAAAACAGAAGACTTTTAGATAAACATGGAGAAGGACATGAACGAAAAACCAGCCACTGAAAACCAACAATGATTAAGTAGGATTATTTCATTTGGGGTAGAAATCCTACTGATTGTGCCGTCAGTTACTTTAATTACCGTAAAACAATGAGCTTATGATTAATTCACCTAAAAAGATAAAGCAGGTATTTTTTCAATCCTAGCAGCCATGATGCTTCTATCAATGGTTTGTAATTGAGCTGTAAAACCTTAACAAAAAACATATTAACCATCACAAACAAATATTAGTCAGAGGTAATGAAATCTCTCAGAAAACCTGTGTTTTTATAGAGAGAATTTCCCCTTCTTGTGACGTCTGAATGAAACCGTTTTTCCAATTGAGATAAGATTTAAGATCGGGTAATGGGAGAATATCTTGCTTATCATCAGACCCAGACCCCCCCACACACACACAACACACACACACACCCACACACTTGCTCCAGACAAAGGCCTGTCCTGCTGACGGGGCTGAAGGCTATTCAGCTCTCAGCCCTTGGCTCTCCTGAGTTAAATGCGGGCTTCAGAGGGAACGGCTCTTTGGCAGGACTCTCCGGACCACCACGTTCTCCTCCTAGAAACCAGTGCTGAGTATGGTTCCAGCAGCCAACAGTTGCTCAGCACATTAGAGACATGATGTTCTAGTTTAAAGACTTTATTAAGACACATTCCTCTCTGATGTGTGTTCTCAATGTGTTTGTTATTGTCTTGCTGGATCAGGTCTTCGGCACATCGCCATTCTGAAGTTGGTCGGCACGGACCTGCCAGACATTGGTGGAGTGCTGGAACTCTATCCCATCAACGGTAAGAGCTTTCTCACGTAAGATGAATGGTCATAAACATACACAGTACATATAAACCTCATCTTACCTTTAGTTGCTAGGCAGATTAGGAATAATGATGGTAAATATAATCTCCCTTAAATCAGACTGTAGTTCACCTGCAGTAAATCCAGCAGCTACCCTGCAGTATACAAAGCCATTCAAACTAGCTGCACCTTTACCAGCTCTGAGAACACTTTAATGATCAATCATTATAAAACAGATCAGAGATATTATTCTGAAATGGACCAATCAGACAATGACTACTTTTACTGTCGCTGCTTTAAGTACATTTAGAGGAGAGTACTTTCTACTTTCACTGGAGGAACATTTAGAATACTTTTACTGAGACAGAGTATTCCTACACTCTGGTACTTCTACTTTACTCAAGTACAAGACCTGAGTACTTCTACTTTACTCAAGTACAAGATCTGAGTACTTCTACTTTACTCAAGTACAAGATCTGAGTACTTCTACTTTACTCAAGAACAAGATCTGAGTACTTCTACTTTACTCAAGTACAAGATCTGAGTACTTCTACTTTACTCAAGAACAAGATCTGAGTACTTCTACTTTACTCAAGTACAAGACCTGAGTACTTCTACTTTACTCAAGTACAAGATCTGAGTACTTCTACTTTACTCAAGAACAAGATCTGAGTACTTCTACTTTACTCAAGTACAAGATCTGAGTACTTCTACTTTACTCAAGAACAAGATCTGAGTACTTCTACTTTACTCAAGTACAAGACCTGAGTACTTCTACTTTACTCAAGTACAAGATCGGAGTACTTCTACTTTACTCAAGTACAAGATCTGAGTACTTCTACTTTACTCAAGTACAAGATCTGAGTACTTCTACTTTACTCAAGTACAAGATCTGAGTACTTCTACTTTACTCAAGTACAAGATCTGAGTACTTCTACTTTACTCAAGTACAAGATCTGAGTACTTCTACTTTACTCAAGTACAAGATCTGAGTACTTCTACTTTACTCAAGTACAAGATCTGAGTACTTATACTTTACTCAAGTACAAGATCTGAGTACTTCTACTTTACTCAAGTATAAGAGCTGAGTACTTCTACTTTACTCAAGTACAAGATCTGAGTACTTCTACTTTACTCAAGTACAAGACCTGAGTACTTCTACTTTTACTCAAGTACAAGATCTGAGTACTTCTACTTTACTCAAGTATAAGAGCTGAGTACTTCTACTTTACTCAAGTATAAGAACTGAGTACTTCTACTTTTACTCAAGTACAAGACCTGAGTACTTCTACTTTATTCAGGTACAATATCTGAGTACTTCTACTTAACTCAAGACCTGAGTACTTCTACTTTAACTCAAGATCGGAGTACTTCTACTTTAACTCAAGACCTGAGTACTTCTACTTTAACTCAACATCGAAGTACTTCTACTTTAACTCAAGATCTGAGTACTTCTACTTGAAACACGGCTTTCTTTCCTCTGTAAAAATAATATACATACATTAAATACTTCCTCCCTGATCCAAGATCTGAGTACTTCTACTTTCAGTCGAGTAAAAGATCTGAGTACTTCTGCTGTTACTTTCTCCTTCCTCCCTGATGTGAATGTCCCCCCCCCCTGCAGGCAGTGCCACTGTGGAGCGGGAGGGAATGTCCGCCAACCTGGTGAAGGACATGAGGAACTACTTCCAGATCAGCCCCGAGTACTTCTCCATGCTGCTGGTGGGGAAGGATGGTAATGTGAAGTCCTGGTACCCCTCCCCCATGTGGTCCATGGCCATCATCTACGACCTGGTGGACTCCATGCAGCTGCGCAGACAGGAGATGGCCATCCAGCAGTCCCTGGGCATGCGCTGCCCCGAGGACGAGTACGGGGGCTACGGATACCACCAGCACGGGTACGAGCACGGGTACCAGGACGGCTATCACCAGGGTTACGGGTACTAAGCACGTCGATCCTCTTTACTTTCAGTCATCTTTCCTCCTCCTCCTCCTCCTCCTCCTCCTCGTCCTCCTCCTCCCTGAATGTTTTGTAGCACTTAGTGGAAGCGTCACACCTGTAGCTTTCACCTGTCTTAAATCTATATATTGCATAGTCTGCTGCAGAGTAATTAAGGAGCTTAAATCAGAGTCAGTAAATGTGTAGAGAGTCAGATATGTGTTCCTGTCTCCTTCACTTGCCTTCCAGGTCAAATAACACGTGCAGTTTATCAGTTCAGACCTTTATTTTGTAGATAATAGGCTAAAATAAGACATATGTATTTATTGGACTTCTGTTTGCATTTGAGGTGCAGTTATTGCTTATTTTATGACTCATTTTTTCTCTTTTGTAAAGTATCTGTTGCTCTACAGTGTTCTTATTTATACTCTGTTGTGCTATATGACAAATAAACATTTGTTTACTCCCGGTTGGGGTGTGTGAATTGCTTTCTGTGCACAATTTATTTATAATCATGCAACTTGTATGTTAACTTCTCCGTTGCAAGAACATTTTAGGCTACAGCGCCTCCTAGTGGCCAAATGAGAGGACACTACAAAGTATATTAAGAAACAATGTGCAGTATTACCTTTAAGTTCAGAGCTCATGGTCCGTCAGAAGGGGAATTTTAATCCCCAAATGTTATTTTTCTTGTGTATTTAGACAAAATGAAATCGGTTTTCCTCGCAGTTTATTTCAGAACAAGCATGTTAACATTTTATGGCACAAGAAGAATCTTAAAATATATATTTCATTTAATTTCACAGTTTTAACCACATCAATACTCCCATGTGACCAAAAAATACACAGCTTTTAAGGCAAAGTAAGAGAACCAAGGAACCACTTCGTTGTGCTTTGAGTCATCCTATAAATGCTTATGATCCTGGTTCATAATTAAGAAAAGATACTCTAATTGAGCCCACAGATGTACTTTGTAATGTATATGTATGGTAATGTTTATTTAGTATGTGGATATTTACTGAAAAGCGGTGATTTTTGATTAAATATTGACCATATGTTGAATAAACACTTATGTTACACAGTGCAAACAGCAAGTAAAACAGTACCTAAACTATCTGCAGTGGAGCTCCTTAGTAGCCGAGTGGTTACAGCCCCCCAAAAAACAAATGATCAAAACAATGAATCACCTGCAAGCAATCAAACAGCTGCAAATACAACAGGAATCATTAGAGAAAGACAAATGTTTTTCATGAAAGAAACCCTTGAAATGGCAATTATTTCCCCCTCGATGTATGAGCCTATAAAGTCTCATCCCTGTAAATGACATACACTCATACACTGATGTGTAGGACAGGCACATTTCAATATATACACAACAGCCTTAGTAATCACAAGTCTCAGAGAGAGTCGTCTCACGTTTCCCCGCCGCTGACGGGCATTTAAGTGAATGCTCCGACAGATACAATCTGCAACCATGCGGCTTCTATAGTCTATTCTGCAGCTTGTTGGAGCAATTAGTCCAAACTACAGAGACTCCTCCTCAGATTCACTGTCTGTATTCGTCTTCGTCAGGAGCTCCAGTTCCTCTCCGTCCTGCAGCAGAAAACACAAGAAGAGAAGATTAAAATGCATCCAGCATTCAAACAGGTAGATAAAAGGCTATAAAGGAACTACAGCATGGTCACATGTCTTCAGGTCACCACCGCTAAGCTAAAGGAGGCTAATGTTGGGCTATAAAGGAACTACAGCACGGTCACATGACTTCAGGTCACCACCGCTAAGCTAAAGGAGGCTAACGTTGGGCTACAAAGGAACTACAGCACGGTCACATGACTTCACGTCACCACCGCTAAGCTAAAGGAGGCTAATGTTGGGCTATAAAGGAACTACAGCACGGTCACATGACTTCACGTCTCCACCGCTAAGCTAAAGGAGGCTAATGTTGGGCTACAAAGGAACTACAGCACGGTCACATGACTTCACTTCACCACGCTAAGCTAAAGGCGGCTAATGTTGGGCTATAAAGGAACTACAGCACGGTCACATGACTTCACTTCACCACCGCTAAGCTAAAGGAGGCTAACGTTGGGCTACAAAGGAACTACAGCACGGTCACATGACTTCACGTCACCACCGCTAAGCTAAAGGAGGCTAATGTTGGGCTATAAAGGAACTACAGCACGGTCACATGACTTCACGTCTCCACCGCTAAGCTAAAGGAGGCTAATGTTGGGCTACAAAGGAACTACAGCACGGTCACATGACTTCACCTCACCACCGCTAAGCTAAAGGAGGCTAATGTTGGGCGTGATGACGTTTAGTCGTCTCATTTAGACCCTTGTTAGCAACTTTTTTAATTCCCCAGTGGGGTATTTACTGATGTATTTCATGTCATAGAACAAAATCTCTTCAGCTTGTGTTATCTACAGACCTTATTTCAGGCATCTTACACAAAAAAACATAGCAAAGCAGACTCATTTCTGGGTTTTAGGACTCATTCCTGCACCACTCTATGAGGCACTAATCGTGGAAACGACCTCAAAGTCCTGTTTGCTCATAAAGACTCCATAGGGATCTGTTCTGTTTAATAGCTTCCTCTTACAAAATCCAATAGACTGCATTGACCTGATGTAATTACGCTAGTGAAAGCACCAGTAGGAGACTAAATACTGTTTTCCTTGCAGGGAATTAGGTTTCCTGCAGCACTGTAGAAATCACATTATAGAGAAATGAGAGCCAAGTTTCCTACAGACAGCTCGGTGTGTGTGTGAGGTAATTGACGCTGAGTGTGTGTGTGAGGTTTGTTTCTTGCGTACCCCTCTGGACCTCTCGAACACCTCCCCGTTGATGACCCTCAGCTTCTCCTGCTGCAGGCTGTACTCCAGGTCCTTGGGCTTGCTGGTGTTGTAGATGAAGATGGCCAGCAGCACGATGGGAGCCTGCAGGAAGAAGTCCAGCGACGGATGGAAGTCGAAGAGGAAGAAGGAGAGGGCGGTAACCAGCACCGTGTTGATCTGGCCCGTCAGCACGTGGAACATGTTGTCTCTGAACTTCAGGATGAAGGCCACGGATAAACCCAGAGCGGCTGAGGAGAACAGAGGAGGAAGAGGAGGAGAAAGAGGAGAGTTTTCAATAAA
The DNA here is from genome assembly GCF_036324505.1 of Eleginops maclovinus. Taxonomy (NCBI): domain Eukaryota; kingdom Metazoa; phylum Chordata; class Actinopteri; order Perciformes; family Eleginopidae; genus Eleginops; species Eleginops maclovinus. The sequence goes on from NC_086355.1 coordinate 1,935,448, forward strand.
TTAGCTCTTTAAATGCCTTAATTGGTTTACTAACTCTGCAGCTTTTACATGGAGACAGTTATCCAGTCACTCTAACCAAATAAACATCAGCATTGGATAAAGGCTTACACTTTTTGAAAATAACCAGACAAGTGAGCTCTTAGCAATGCAATAGGTCAAATGAGTTTTTAAATGCCTGTGCGTTTACATTTGATCGTAGCCTGATTTAGTTTTATCATCGCCTACAATCTGAAGTGTTTGGTTGAAGGTCAGGGTTTCCTTCTCTTCTGCCTACTTACAGTAAATATTATCTTGTCTTAACCTTAAATTAAAAGTTGTATCGCTCTCTTGCTGAAGAGAGGATTGATTCTGCGTCGTGTTTTTTTTAATTTACAGCCAGGAGCTGTTAGCTTAGCTTAGCATAATGACTGGAGGCGGAGGGGAAGAGCTCGCATCGATTCGTCCAAAGTGAAAAAAGAGATTCCAACTACCAGAATAAATAATGAAATGTTGGGCTGGAGGTGAGCGATTTAATAAAAGCCAATATAGCATATTTTCTTGTAACTCAATTAAGAAATAGACTATTTTAAATAACCACTTGGCACAGCGTCATTTTGCATACTTACAAGCCTAACCGTATGGGTCTCAGATCAGACCTGACAAGTCCTTTACTGCAGGTATAAGGTGTTATTATTATCCACAGCACTCACCAGTGACCAGCACCAGACCCAGGGAGAACACATTGTGTCCGTGCATGAGGCCGCAGTGCACCGTGAGACCTCGAGCCTCCCGACCCAGCCCCAGGGTCAGACCATTGAACACCACACCGAAGGCATACCTGCAGAACCACATCAGGCAAAGAGCTAGGATTAGTATTGGCTAGCTAAAGCATGAGGCTTCATATAAGATCTCTGTTAGCTGCCTCTCACAGTTTGCTGTTCTGGATGAAGATGCTCTCAGTCAGCTGGTCTCCCTCCTTGAGGATCTTCTCGTTGTAGATGTTGGCCATGGCGGAGATGAAGCACTGCAGGAGGAGCAGGATGTGACCCACACCCAGGGAGCGGAGCTTCTCCACCACCCGGTCCCTCCACGCCTGCCCGGGGAGGGAGGACACCCACGACTCAGTGGCACTGTGGGGGAGACGAGATATAAACATCAGAACTGGACAGAACAACAGGCTGCAGTCTGGGTAACCATTCAATTATGAACATGTATGCAACCACAAAACATACTTAAGTCTTCCTCTTAAGGATTCTTTAACATGTTCAGTTTTTAAGGTGTTTTAAGTTAGTAAAGTAAAATGAACTTTGCAACCACGGTAAAAAAAGAACAAAGGGTTCATCAGGTAAGCTGTGAGTTCAAATGTTTAAGTTATTCCTTCCAGTTGTGTTGGATTCATTCCTGTTTTAAGTCTTTTTTTTTAGCCTGAACTTAATTCTTTTCAAGACTTCTTACATCTATTTTTTTGCACCTCTAACCCACCGTTTTGGGCTTATGGTTTTGTGTGACTTGCAGATCAAATGGACCGTGTTAGTACAGGTATGTGCTTCATTTGATTGTGTTTCTCCACTCGATTTGGTTATTTCTCTCCTTCTCTTCCCCTGCGTTTTTTAAACTATTAACATTGAGACAATACAGCCTCCATGCAAACTGTAAAATCTAAATGGTAAAATCTCTCTGAATGTAAAATAGTAACTTAAATTGTTTCCCTTACTGAGAACCTTTAAAGAGTTATTGCGCAACCCCCTTAAACAAGTCCCTTAGCTAAGGAGAAAAGTCCTATTTGTGACTAAATCAAAGTCAGTCCTCTCTCCGCATCACATTACCTGCTGTTCCTCATCTGCTCCAGCAGCTGTGTGTACAGCAGGCAGGAGTTGGAGGGGGGGGACAGGGGGTTCAGGTGCAGGTTGTGCACGGCGATGGCTTTCTGGCTGCTTCCTGATCCCGTCGTCAGGGAAACGATGGACAGGAAGAGGATGAACAACGCCGCCCACTGAACCCAGGACAGCCGCCGCCTGAAGGAAGAGGTGAGAGACACTGGTTTGAGTTTTTCAAATAATGTGTACTGCAATAATATAAGAGTACGTGGATATGTGGAATAAACAGTGTCAGAAAATGAAGGTTTCTTAAGGTCATTTCTACCCGGGATAACAGGGCTAGGTGTACGAAATGATGCACAAGATGTGTAATTTGATGACATGCTGTTCCAATAACAATGAGTATTCACTCAGATTAAGTATAACTTTGCTTTAGTACAGAATAGGAAGAATGAAAACACCCTAGGTAACATTGTCTACAGTGTAGATAGCTTAATTTGAAGCACATACTCTCCCCTTTGAACAAGTCACACATCCGGATGGAAAGACAACAGAATAAAACGGTGAGAGATAAGTGTATCAGCAGACTCACACACTATCAGACCGGAGAACAGAACACTACAGGGTTGGTTGGTTGATTGAGTCACTTACTTCAGAACAATCCTGAAGAGGACAGCTGTAGTGAGGATGACGAAGTTGGAGAACAACACGGCCATGGCCTGCAGACGAGAGGAGGAACAGGGAGAGATAAAACAGCAGGACATGGTATCTGATCTGAGATATGAGAAGGTGAAGATAACAGTTTTTTTACCAGATGTAAAAGAGGTGAGCAACAGGGTGTAGTATGACAGCATTTTAGGGATATTATAGGTAATAACAGTAACTAAACACAAGGCTGGGAAAGTGGGTGAAGTTCAGAGAAAGAAGCTAAAAACCCTTAATGCTTTTTAGTCTTACAGTTGCATGAAAACAACCCTCAGACATTAAAGTCAGAAATGTACAAGAAAAATCTGTCAAGTAACCAAACAGCTTTGCAAGGTCGGATCCACATCCTCCCATCACGACTTTTATAACCACACTTTTTTCTGGGAGTGTTACCCCTCTATCTCAGCGACGTCATTTATTTGTTCTGACCTAAAAAGGGTGCTGGTATCATTGCATATGGGGTTGGAATAATCGCAATTTACGCAACAGAATTTCCTCCAGAAGCCCCAATATGACATAGTGGTCATTTTACTACAGCAGATATAGAAGTGTTGACTGACAGGCTGCAGGTAGGCGAGCACGTAGAAGATGATGAGGTTATCGAGGAAGTAGAGGAACGCAGGGACCGCCCACTTCAGGGATTTGAGGAAGGAGGCGCTGGAGGAGAAGCCCAGGTCTCTGTATGATCGTCCCTCTGAAGACACAGGAGAGGGAATAAATATGACACACACACACACACACACACACACACACACACACTCACACACACACACACAATCACACAGAGCTGGGACTTCAGTGGTTACCTCGGACTATGACCCTGACGGACATGGCCAGACAGAAGAGCAGTTTGAGCAGCTCAGCGAGCAGATTCACCGACGCAGGGAGGAAGTCATACTTGTTCTCTGCAAAATTGATCAGAAACAAAGAGAGAAAGTCAACAACAAACATTTAAAAACCATATTTTAACATTCCTCTGTATATTATACACATTTCTGCACAATAACCATCCGCTCTTCCACTTTGAGTTCTCAGATACTGCACATTTTTAGAGTAATGTGTGATGTTTTATATTATCTATACAAATGTATATCATATTGAACTTCCTTTTCGTATATTTCTGTTAAATGTTCCTATTTTTATTGTAGTTTTGAAATACATTTTAGAATAGTGCTTAGTTTAGCTTCTTTTATGCGATTGAATTCCTCTGACTCCGTCTATGTATGCACCAAAGCAAATTCTGATCAGATTCTGATACCTGTGCTGACTTGAAGACTTGTTCATAAGATAAAATGCTAACTCTCTGAGGGAAATAAACTGTGTCAGTCACCAGCGTTGGCCGAGTATTTGAGCAGCACTATGCGGCTGGTCCCCAGAGTGATGAAGCCCAGGCCGAGGGCCAGAGTGTAGGCCGAGGAGCGGGAGCACAGCCGGGGGCCCGAGCTGCAGCACACCATGGCTGCACCTGGATCTGTTCGCAGTCAGACCTGTTGCAACACAAAACAAACACACACACACACACACTGGAGATCAGAATCATAGGTACCCCGAGTTTCAGTGTGTGAATCTGCATTGCAAAATAAAATAGTAAAAATGTGATGGACATCTAACGGCTGGATGCTCGTTGATAGGAGAACGATTTCCTTATATTCTCAAGTGTGGAAAAGCTGAATAATGCCATGAGTTGATTACGGACTTCTTAACACCACGTTGTTCTTCTTGGATTAACTAGCTCCCTCACCGTTGGGTGGACCATTAAAAAGTACTGAAATATATCCTTTGTCCCTCAAAATACACCAAAGATTAGACTGGTTTCTTGCCTCGGTGCAGGATAAACATGCTCAGAGAAAAGGTCGTTAAAATCAAAAGTCAGTATTTAGAAATATCAGGAAACATGTTTAGAATAGAAGAAAATATATAAATTAAAACACAATAAGACGTGTAAAATATAACCAGTCTACAAGTTGCAAAAGGATTACCGTTTAATATTTTTATGCCAATGATCTCACAGTTTTTGATAAATACATTTCAGCTTATTTATTCATATCATAAGTTTAGATAAATCCCACATTTGTATTCATTGTTTATTGATTTCCACTTTTGTTTGGTAACCTTTATGTAGTATTACTTGTGTTTCTTCTACAATATCTTCTATGTTCCTATATCTGTGTTAAATACCATGAACATTTACACTTGCTAAAGTCTGCACAGCTTCAGTGTTTCAGCCTGAGTGTGAGGATACAAACAGCTCCAGTGTTTCAGCCTGAGTGTGAGGATACAAACAGCTGCTTGACCTGACATTTAAAACATAATAGAAACGTATTTCCAGTCTTGGCATGCTACGTTTCTGCATTATGAATTGAATATCTATGGTTTTATATATTGAAAATAATAACGTCATTTTTTACTGGGTTTGGATTTTTTGCAAAACCACAACAATTTGAAGGCGTCGTTTGGGCTCTGAGAAGAAGCATTTTAGAACCATTGTACGGACTTAAAGACTAATCGGAGATAATACAAAACAACACAACTATGAAATTTGCCCCAAACGAAACAAAGTCTAAAGGCTCAGAGATAACGTCATCTGCACCAAAACCGACATATTTCTGCCAATAACACTTAGAAATGTGTAATCAAAGACATTTAAGCAAAACGCATGTTCTTCCAAAAAATATTGCACACATTTACTGTAATTATTATCGTTAATAAGGTGTTTAAATGATAAAAAGACTTACTTGTTTTCCTCTTTTTCCCCAAACCATAACTGAAGCATTTGTCTTCCGGGTGAATTCGCGCATGCGTACTGCGTCATCCTACGCCCACTGTACATACGCATGATTGTGATTGGCGTGCACGCGGAATATCGATTGTCCGTTTTTACCAAGAGTTAAAACAACATGGATAAAAAAGCACTTTTGACCTGATCTGTGGATTGAATTATCTTTATTGAGTTACGAAGTGATTTAATGATGCTATTAGCTTTCAAGTATTTAATGAACCAGGAGGGAAACACAGAGCCAACATCAGACCAATAAAACCAGTGCTGAAGTTAATACATGGCAGGTTAAAGTGCTGGCAATGCTATGATGTACAAAACATGTGTTACATAAAAAAGTCCTGCAGTTAAAATCATAATAAAGCAAAAGATGAGGTAAAAAAATAATGAGAAAAACTAATACTTAAAGTACAAACATGTTTTAAATGATCCCAGTGGGAATTGGCTTTAGGAGAGTTAGATTAAATAATAAAACAAAATAAGAAATAACATATAATACAATAAATAAATAAGAAATACAAATAAAAAATAAGAGAATAAATAAAATACAAATATTTAAATAAACATAATCATTTTAAGGAAGATTTTTCCCAGAAAAGAAATAAAATAAAGCATAATAAAATATTTATGGAAACATAATAAGTTAAAGTAAGAATTTAGAAGAACCAGAGGATGAACCCTTCTGTATTTTGTCATACAGCACACACAATGAAATTGGACCTCTGCATTTAACCCATCCCAGTACAGCAACTGAACTGGTGACCCTTCATTTCCAATAAAAGATATAATGAAATAGAAAGAAAATATTTAAACAAACACAAGATCATTTAGAATAAAATAGAATAAAATATGTATTAAAACTTTAGAAGATAAGTACGAATGTCCAATAACATTTTTAAAATAAATTAGAATAACAATATATATATATTTATATAGACATTACAAGTTAAAGTAAGGATTTCCAAACAAAATATAAAATGAAATATTATAAAATATTTATTAAAACATAAGAAATTAAAGTAAAAAAGTCCAAAATATGTATATGCACATAACAAGTTAAATTAAGGATTCCAAAAACACAAGAAGTAATCAAACTAAATGTTATAAATATGTCTATGAGCCTAGGAAGTTAAAGTGCCAGTTTCTCATGTAAATAGTGTGCTAGTGATGGGATTTGTACCCCGAGATGTTTACCCAAAGGGTGGGATGGGCTCCACCTCATGAACAGTAATGTTTGTAATGAATTATGAGGTCCTTTTCCTGGGGAATTTTGAGGTCAGCGTAATTTTCAAAGTCAAATTTCACCACACTTCCCCAGTGTGTGTTTTTACGTGGTGGGAAAGAGCACAACCCTTACAGATGACTCACAGCAAAACACATGAGGTCTCAATTACAAGAGACACACGCAGAGGCACAGTTCATTGCCTTGGGACACAATGTTTAAACGTGTGTGTGTGTGTGTGTGTGTGTGTGTGTGTGTGTGTGTGTGTGTGTGTGTGTGTGTGTGTGTGTGTGTGTGTGTGTGTGTGTGTGTGTGTGTGTGTGTGTGTGTGTGTGTGTGTGTGTGTGTGTCAGTGACAAATAAGGCACAGAGCAGACGTCTCTGTCAGATCACAGCTTTTTCACTTGTAGAAAGGACCGGTTTTCACCTGGAGGATTGATCCCAGAGATGAGGCTCTGTTTGTGGACTGGAGCGAGGGGTCTCCTGCCTGTCCTGGTTCTCCTCACTGTCCTCCATGTCAACGCAGTGCAGCAGCAGACCACCAAGGAGAGACATCACTATATCGCTGCTGTCGAGATAGACTGGGATTACGCTGAAAATGGAACACACAGGTAGGACACTGGAGGAGGATTAGTGATTTTAAATCAGAGACGCTTATTTCCTCCTTTAGGGAATCAAGCATGTTTCATTAATTACAAATAACTGACATGCAACTGGTGTTGAAGAATATTCAAATATCTTAATTTACATTCTTTGTTTTATATAATACGTTTAATTATTATTAGTTTATTATTTTAATGACGTTAAATCACTAAATTCTGTTTCCAGGTGTTCTGTTATTATACATTCTCATTTATTGAAATTAATTCCACCCATAAACTCATTTCAGAAGTGCTCTGTTATTATAAATATTAATGCATTAAGTATCATTTCATTCAATTCTTGTCATTTTCGCTTATCTGGGAAGTGTGTAGGTATTATTATTATTATTATATAAATTACTATTAATTCAAATTCTGTCAATCTGTCCTTCTTAAAAAAACTGATCTGCTATGTTCTACCAGTGTTACAATGACACACACACACACACACACACACACACACACACACACACACACACACACACACACACACACACACACACACACACACACACACACACACAGTTGCAACATGTCCTGACGTCCTGTGTCGTCGTATCTAGGAGTCCGTATCTTGTTGACACGCTGCTGTGTGAACGACGTGTGTTTTCCTTCTGATTCCAGTGGCACAATGAAAACATTTACTGCAGATCTGCACTCCACTACATATTGGATTTACTTAAACTTTACACGAGTGCTTGTAGTTTATCCATCTTCATACTAGAAACATTTCAGAGTCACATATTACGTTTGAATCCATCACATTTGTCTGACTGCTTTTGTTACTTCACAATAACAGTTTTTATGGCCTTTCCTTTCCAGTAAACCACATTTACATCTACATTATTTCAAATGTTGGCCATAAACTGAAGGATAAAGTGTTCTTTATGTGTTGGGAAAGCCTCCTCCTTTAAGTTAAATACAGTCTTTTAAAAAGCCTCTTAGATCAGCTGGAAAATGCATTGTCACAGAACGGAAAACAGGGCGTTTGTTTTTCTGAGAAACTCATGAGAAGTTGACTTTTAGATATACATTGTTCTCTAAAAATAAGTATGTTAAACATCTACAGCAGTAACGCAACATGCACATTTATGCAGCGGCATTAATCCACAAACACCCCATCTATAAGCATAACACACTGAAGGGTGCACAATGAATACCTTCACTTTTTATACTGAAAGTCACAAGTCCTACTTTCCCTTGTAGTGCATTATTTCCACAGTGCGTTGTTGTTGTTGTTGTTGTTGTGTTGTTGTTGTTGTTAGGTAAAGAAGTGAGCAGTTCTCTCATCACTGTCTGATTCATGTTGGGTGGTTTTCCTTGATTTCCTAGGTTCGGTCCCACCTATAAGAAAGTGGTCTTTCGGGAGTATGACAAAGGCTTCAGACAGGCTCAGACTCATCCCTCCTGGTTAGGTAAGTTTCCGTCTGTCTGAAGCGCTTCTCCTGTCTACAAACATCCTTTTTACACTCTTTCATTTTCTATATATTTCAAAGAAAGTAAATGGTATGTAAGTCAAAGTCTCCTCGACTGTAATTACAGGGGAGAGAGCGATACGGTACACTCAGTTATTGCTTCTGATTTCTTTCACTTTGTCCAAAAACTAATAAAATAAAGAGTCATTTGACAGATTATGATAATAAATGAGAGTAGAAACAAAGAGGGTGTAGATAATAGTTTCACTGATTGGTGTTTTGACCGTGTCTAATATCATGATTCATGTTATGGTCGTCATAGTCACCACCAAATCAACACATGCTTTATTAGAGATTTTGCAGAGACTTGTCAGGCAGGTGTTTCTCCATCATCATAACAATAATGAGGTATACAGTATGGAGTCTGTGTTGAGGAGTATTAAAGCTGTTACTATTAGGTAAACTGTGTACTTCTACTCCAATGCATGTATTTAATCCCTTTAGTTGCTAGGCAGATTAGGATTAATGATGGTAAATATAATCTCCCTTAAATCAGATTCTAGAGAACACTTTACTGATCAATCATTATAAAACATATCAGAGATATTATTCTGAAATGGACCAATCAGACAATGACTACTTTTACTGTCGCTACTTTAAGTACATTTAGAGGAGAGTACTTTCTACTTTCACTGGAGGAACATTTAGAATACTTTTACTGTGACAGAGTATTCCTACACTCTGGTACTTCTACTTTACTCAAGTACAAGACCTGAGTACTTCTACTTTACTCAAGTACAAGACCTGAGTACTTCTACTTTACTCAAGTACAAGATCTGAGTACTTCTACTTTACTCAAGTACAAGACCTGAGTACTTCTACTTTACTCAAGTACAAGATCTGAGTACTTCTACTTTACTCAAGTACAAGACCTGAGTACTTCTACTTTACTCAAGTACAAGACCTGAGTACTTCTACTTTACTCAAGTACAAGATCTGAGTACTTCTACTTTACTCAAGAACAAGATCTGAGTACTTCTACTTTACTCAAGTACAAGACCTGAGTACTTCTACTTTACTCAAGTACAAGACCTGAGTACTTCTACTTTACTCAAGAACAAGACCTGAGTACTTCTACTTTACTCAAGTACAAGACCTGAGTACTTCTACTTTACTCAAGAACAAGATCTGAATACTTCTACTTTACTCAAGAACAAGATCTGAGTACTTCTACTTTACTCAAGTACAAGATCTGAGTACTTCTACTTTTACTCAAGAACAAGATCTGAGTACTTCTACTTTACTCAAGTACAAGATCTGAGTACTTCTACTTTACTCAAGTACAAGACCTGAGTACTTCTACTTTAACTCAAGTACAAGATCTGAGTACTTCTACTTTACTCAAGTACAAGACCTGAGTACTTCTACTTTAACTCAAGTACAAGATCTGAGTACTTCTACTTTACTCAAGTACAAGATCTGAGTACTTCTACTTTACTCAAGCACAAGATCTGAGTACTTCTACTTTACTCAAGTACAAGACCTGAGTACTTCTACTTTAACTCAAGTACAAGATCTGAGTACTTCTACTTTACTCAAGTACAAGATCTGAGTACTTCTACTTTACTCAAGTACAAGATCTGAGTACTTCTACTTTACTCAAGTACAAGATCTGAGTACTTCTACTTTACTCAAGTACAAGACCTGAGTACTTCTACTTTAACTCAAGTACAAGATCTGAGTACTTCTACTTTTACTCAAGTACAAGATCTGAGTACTTCTACTTTACTCAAGTACAAGACCTGAGTACTTCTACTTTAACTCAAGTACAAGATCTGAGTACTTCTACTTTACTCAAGTACAAGACCTGAGTACTTCTACTTTAACTCAAGTACAAGATCTGAGTACTTCTACTTTACTCAAGAACAAGATCTGAGTACTTCTACTTTTACTCAAGTACAAGATCTGAGTACTTCTCCCGCCTCTGTACTGGCTATAAAAGTACCTTTTGCTTTCCAGTATTGTTGAATGTTAATTCCTTTATAGGACGGTATGAAGATCAGCTGTGCGTTAGGTAATAACCATCACAGTTGAGTTTTGCAAAGATCTCTGTGTTTTATTGTGTTTCGTTCATTCATACGTCATCCAGAGCGAAGGGAACAGATACATAACGTTGTGAACATGAGAGTAAACACTTGACTGGACGACGGGGAAAGTTTCTGGTTGATGTGATGAGTCAGCACATTATCGTCCCTGTGTGTCATCATGATGAGCCAAAAAATATGAGTGTCTCAAACTCCAAATAAAGTTCCTCTTGTTTCCTCTCCGCAGGTCTGCTGGGACCCACGCTGAGGGCTCAGGAGGGCGAGACCCTCGTCGTCACTTTCAGAAACATGGCCAGCGGACCACACAGCATCAACCCACACGGCATCGCTTACGGGAAGCAGTCAGAGGGTGGGTGCACGTTAACCCCAGCTGCATATACATCTGACAGCTGTTAGAAAACCTTTAAACCAGCAGCTCTCTGTAACACAGTCCGTCGGATAGGGTCACTTTGGGAGCTCATGATGTTACTGATTCCAATAATCACACAAGATTAGCCAACACAACAAACAAGCCTGTTTGTCTTTTTCTAAAATATTAACCCGGAGAGGCAGACGGTACTGAAGTCCAACAGGAAGCTCTGCTGAGCCCGAGGAAATCACTGTCTGTGACCACCAGAGAGAAACTGTGGATGTGGGGATTTAGCACAAAGCACTGCTTAATATGATCTTAATGCAAAAGCCAGAGGGCAGAGGAAATCACAAATGAAGATCAGGAAAGTCTTCATTAAGCCTTCGTTTATTTGGGACTTGATTAGGCAAATATTTTGGGAAGGTCCATCATTTCCTCAGACTCCTGCTGAGCAATGGAGCTTAATTAAAGGGGCCCATCAGTATGTAGAGTCTCTACTTTAAAGAGTCCTCTCCTGATGTTCAGGTGTATATCAGTATGTAGAGTCTCTACTTTAAAGAGTCCTCTCCTGCTGATGTTCAGGTGTATATCAGTATGTAGAGTCTCTACTTTAAAGAGTCCTCTCCTGCTGATGTTCAGGTGTATATCAGTATGTAGAGTCTCTACTTTAAAGAGTCCTCTCCTGCTGATGTTCAGGTGTATATCAGTATGTAGAGTCTCTACTTTAAAGAGTCCTCTCCTGCTGATGTTCAGGTGTATATCAGTATGTAGTGTCTCTACTTTAAAGAGTCCTCTCCTGCTGATGTTCAGGTGTATATCAGTATGTAGCGTCTCTACTTTAAAGAGTCCTCTCCTGTTGATGTTCAGGTGTATATCAGTATGTAGCGTCTCTACTTTAAAGAGTCCTCTCCTGCTGATGTTCAGGTGTATATCAGTATGTAGCGTCTCTACTTTAAAGAGTCCTCTCCTGTTGATGTTCAGGTGTATATCAGTATGTAGTGTCTCTACTTTAAAGAGTCCTCTCCTGCTGATGTTCAGGTGTATATCAGTATGTAGTGTCTCTACTTTAAAGAGTCCTCTCCTGCTGATGTTCAGGTGTATATCAGTATGTAGTGTCTCTACTTTAAAGAGTCCTCTCCTGCTGATGTTCAGGTGTATATCAGTCTGTAGCGTCTCTACTTTAAAGAGTCCTCTCCTGTTGATGTTCAGGTGTATATCAGTATGTAGAGTCTCTACTTTAAAGAGTCCTCTCCTGCTGATGTTCAGGTGTATATCAGTATGTAGAGTCTCTACTTTAAAGAGTCCTCTCCTGATGATGTTCAGGTGTATATCAGTATGTAGTGTCTCTACTTTAAAGAGTCCTCTCCTGCTGATGTTCAGGTGTATATCAGTATGTAGAGTCTCTACTTTAAAGAGTCCTCTCCTGCTGATGTTCAGGTGTATATCAGTATGTAGTGTCTCTACTTTAAAGAGTCCTCTCCTGCTGATGTTCAGGTGTATATCAGTCTGTAGCGTCTCTACTTTAAAGAGTCCTCTCCTGTTGATGTTCAGGTGTATATCAGTATGTAGAGTCTCTACTTTAAAGAGTCCTCTCCTGCTGATGTTCAGGTGTATATCAGTATGTAGCGTCTCTACTTTAAAGAGTCCTCTCCTGCTGATGTTCAGGTGTATATCAGTATGTAGCGTCTCTACTTTAAAGAGTCCTCTCCTGCTGATGTTCAGGTGTATATCAGTATGTAGCGTCTCTACTTTAAAGAGTCCTCTCCTGCTGATGTTCAGGTGTATATCAGTATGTAGAGTCTCTACTTTAAAGAGTCCTCTCCTGCTGATGTTCAGGTGTATATCAGTATGTAGCGTCTCTACTTTAAAGAGTCCTCTCCTGCTGATGTTCAGGTGTATATCAGTATGTAGTGTCTCTACTTTAAAGAGTCCTCTCCTGCTGATGTTCAGGTGTATATCAGTATGTAGTGTCTCTACTTTAAAGAGTCCTCTCCTGCTGATGTTCAGGTGTATATCAGTATGTAGCGTCTCTACTTTAAAGAGTCCTCTCCTGCTGATGTTTTTGCAGGAGCTAACTACTTTGACAACACGTCGCAGAAGGAGAAAGAGGATGATCTGGTGCAGCCGAACAGTGAACATGTTTACTACTGGGAGGTGAAGTCGGATGTCTCTCCACAGCCCAGCGATCCCACCTGTCTCACCTACACCTACGTCTCCCACAGGGACGTAGTGGAGGACTACAACTCCGGCCTCATCGGAGCTCTGCTCATCTGCAAACCTGGTGAGCAGAGAAACTGAAATGCATTCGTTAGAAAAGTTGTCGCTGCATCTCGAGGATTGGTAATTATTGTGCTCTCTTTCTTTGCTCTCAGGCAGTCTCGATGAGTCGGGGAGTCAGATCGGCGTCCAGCATGAGTACGTGTTCCTCTTCGGGGTGTTTGATGAGACAGCGAGCAAGTACGCACCAAAGAGCCACGCAAACCACGTGAAGTACACCATCAACGGATACGCTATGGGATCCCTGCCTGGTGAGTCCAGTTATTCATCACTCCTTTAGTTACACAGTGAGCCATTTAGTCTGTCCCTTCAAAACATCAGGGGATATTAGACTGAGTCCTGGTTAATAGGCAAACCTCTGCTCTGAGTCAGCGGGTCAAGTATGTACATTAGGAAGTAGCCCTAACTTCTAGCCAATCAAAAATTAAAAACATTTCAATCAGGAGAGACTCTGAGTTTGTTTGGTGCGATAAACATATTTATTGCCATATGTTTTATTAGTTCTTTCTTAATAATCATTTTGTTAATTGTAAGCCAGAATTGAGAAACTGTCTTCAGTTATTTTCCAACGAACACTTCATAACCCAATGATATTCAGTCTCATTTTAATTTGGAAAAACAGCAGACTGTCACAACTGAAAAATCCTGCAGCTACAAACAAGCTTTAAATGGAACAAATATTTGTGTACTTTGGTTTTATTTGACTCCTTCTGTGAATTTAGTTCATTTCCAATAGTAGTTGCCTCATATCAGAGTGTAAACTATCATAATAAACTCTCTTGTTTTAGGAACACAGCAGCTTCACTGGCGTATGACTTCCCTGTTGTGGCTACATTTACTAAAATAAACAACCTCCCACCGCTGCATATACGAACAGATTAATGGACAGTGGTGCACGTGCACGTTGTGCAGCATGTGTTGCGCAGTCAGAGAAGACACCAGATGAGCAGCATGAACAAACCATCTGACCATCAGTGTCCTCTTTCCTCTGCAGATGTGAGTGTGTGTGCCCATGCCTCTGTGAGTCTGCACCTGATAGCTATGAGCTCAGAGCCCGAGGTGTTCTCTGTGCATCTGAACGGGCAGGTGCTGCAGCACAACGGCCACAAAGTGTCCGCGGTGGGCCTGATCAGCGGCACCACCGCCACCGCCATCATGATGGCTCTGCACACGGGCCGCTGGCTGCTGTCCTCACACACCGTCAAGCACATGGAGGGTACGTGTGCCCAAACATCCACCCACATACCACAGATCTTTTTTTACCAATGTAATTTATTCTACAAGAACAAACATGTGTGTTTTGCAGTTGGCATGCACGGTTTCATGGAGGTGAAGAACTGTGACGGCTTCAGAGCACCCAATCGAAGGATGACCATTGACCAGCAACGACACAGCAGGGAGTGGACATACTTCATCGCTGCAGAGGAGATTATCTGGGACTACGCCCCGAATATGCCGGAACACGTCGATGAGTAAGAAGCATTACATAGCATTTTTTACAGGTGCATACAAGGAGAGTTTATCCCTTTCCTGTAGTGTGTTCTATAGGTTTTAGTGCATGTAAATGGTCTGCAGAGACTGAAATCCCTGTGTTTCTTTCCAACACATTATATCAATGTCTCAAAATGTGATAAAGCCTCCTATCTTTTGTGCAGCAACTTCAAGCTGCAGTACCTGACGCAGTTACCGTCTCGCATTGGAAGGAAGTACAAGAAGGCGGTGTACACGCAGTACACCAACGAGTCCTTCACTGAGAGGCTGGAGACGAAGCAGAGGAAGAACGAGCTGGGGATCCAGGGCCCGGTCATCAAAGCCCAAATCAGAGATATCATCACGGTGAGAACATATCCAACAAATATGAAATCAGCAAAACAGCAAATCCTGTCTCACCCCAACCCTTCCCTTCTGGACTTCAGACATGATATTTATTTCACACATCCTCCTGATCTCTCACAGATTGTCTTTAAGAACAAGGCCTCCAGACCATACAGCATCTATCCTCATGGACTGACCATCAAGAAGTCAGAAGAGGGGGTCAACTACCCAGCAGGAGGTAAATCTCTCCCCCAGTAAAACAAACATGCATTATATTAAATAGATAAGGTATATCGAAATGTGTTTTCAAGGGAACCAGTCTCACGGAGTCCAGCCAGGCGAGACACACACCTACGTATGGAGGGTGTTGGAAGAGGACGAGCCTCTGGACGGAGACTCTCGATGTCTGACCCGACTGTACCACAGCGCCGTGGACACACCCCGGGACATCGCCTCAGGACTGATCGGACAGATCCTCATTTGCAAGGGTCGCTCGCTCAATGCCAGGGGTGTGCAGGTACAAAGATTTCACAGTAGTTTAAATATGGCTCTAGTAGAGGCAATGTTGTTCCATGCTTTCATTCCTAAACCACTGTGACCACCCCACACTCCCACTGTGACCACCCCACACTCCCACTGTGACCAGCCCACACTCCCGGGAATATAACTGAGGGTTACGTGTGTCATCATCTAGAAATAATAAATGTTATTTTGTTGCTATAATTTAATCCAGATATTGAGAACAAAACTTGAGATAAGAATGTATGAAATAAGGCCATCTTCTTATCCCGGAAAATAACGTGTTATTTGGAGATAACAGCATTACAAGAAGTCACATGAAGTAACAGTAACGCTTCCATTGGTGTGTTTGAAGATGGTTTTGAAGCCTGATGTTGGCATTAAAAGTGAAACAAAAGAGTAGAACAAAGGTTCATCATCTCAAACACAGCGTCAAAGGATTCAAGTTGTTAAACGAAAACCCACAGCACACATAAACACACAACACCCCGAGGTGGTAGCTCAATCACCAGCTAGCCTTGTGACCCTTTATCTCGTATTTTGCTCATCATTTACAAAACGTATTAAGTTAGGCCTGACACTAGAGATTGAGCCGGTTAACTCATTAAGAAAAAGTTTAACTGAGGCAATAAATCAAGTGAGTAGTGAGGTCATTTTTATATAGACTTCTATTAAATAAACGAACTGTGGAGTCGCCCCCTGCTGGTCCATACAGAGAATGCAGATTTGAGGCACTACTTTCTACTAGATATGTTGAAAGAGAAAACTAAAACCCAATGTTCAATTATCAATAAAGAATACACCTTTGGTTTGTTCCTACAGCTGAAAGCAGACAAGGAGCAGCACGCTATGCTGGCTGTTTTCGACGAGAACAAGAGCTGGTACATCGATGACAACATTCGGCAGTTTTGCGAACGATCCAATGTCAACAAGGCAGAGTCGGAGTTTTATAAGTCCAACGTCATGCACTGTAAGTTATTGCCATCGTCTGATCATAACTTATCCTAAAAATGATGATATATTAACTCCTGCATTGCCGTCAGACGACTGATATTCATATACCTTTCCCTCACAGCGGTTAATGGCTACGTGTTTGAAAGCGGCCCGCTCTTGGGCTTCTGCAACGGTGAGGTTGCAACATGGCACGTGTCCAGCATCGGCGCTCAGGACTACATCCAGACAGCTACTTTCTACGGACATCCGTTTGAGGTGAATGGGCGGACAGAGGACTTCCTCAGCCTCTACCCAATGACTGGAGAGACTATCAATATGGACATGGACAACACAGGTATGTGTCCAATTATTGAATCTGTAGGGAAACCTTTATCTCGGGAATATATGGATAGATAGCAGACAGTTATTATACAGAATATTGTGATGTAAAGAGTTAGCATGTTGGCCCCAAGAACTGGAAGACACAAATCAAAACAATACAAGCAAATGGAGAAACACCTTCACCAATTTGGCTGTGTTATGAACAACCGTTGCACAGAAAACTGCTGCAAGAAGTTCCCAGGCATCACCTATTTTTGGGCTGTCCATATACCCTTTTCTGATTTCATTTGTCAAAGGTCAAGTGTTAATGTCATGTTTGTCCTATTCTTGCAAAAGTTCTATCTCAGGTTCAACTTGAGAACCATAAAATATGGCACACAATTACAGTTGTACCCATTGAGGGAGGATATCCTTTCAAATTTAGTTTAAATTTCAACTTTGACCCAAGAAAGTACTGATTTGCAACCTAACAAAAACACGGATTTGGCCCAAAGTGTTGAACTAAATATGAAAATACACACAATTAAGAAGCGATTCCATTACTAAAACTAATACAACTGTGAGGCATGAATTCTAAATACTGTGCATTGCTTCCGTTGCGTCTATTTGCAAGATGTTTTTGATTTGCTCTTGGTTAAGCTCTCAGGCCATATCTGGGACGTTTGCACATTATTGTAACGTCTTCATGGGATGTTTTTTGTGTCTCTTTTGTACAAGGTGTCTGGCTCCTTGCTTCCCTGAACTCCCACGAGACAACCAAAGGAATGCGTGTGAAGTTCCAGGACGTCGAGTGCTATCGTGACAACCAGTACGAGTACAATGACTACGGAGATCCCTCAGAGGTGAAAGAGTTCACCATATGGAACCCTCAGGGCCCTCCCAATGCAAAAGATGAAAAGCAAAAGTCGAAACCTGAAGTGGTAAAGCCAGTCAAGACAGACTACGACACAGACTTGTATGCAACTGAGTTAGGTCTCAGAACTCTGAAGAACCAATCCAAAGACTCAGACGTGGAGCAGTTGGACCTCTCGTTCCTCGACTATGATGTTGTTGATGTGCCTGAGGATAGAAACTTCACACTTCATTTCAAAGGGACACAAACCTCTGTTTCAAGGCCAAATGAAAACTGGAAAGAGGTGGATGGATTGAACCTCACGGAAGTCCATTTGTTTGACCAAAGCACGAGCAGGAATACAACTGAAATGCAGAACAGCAGCACACCATCGACCTTTGGTGATTCGTATTTGTATGAAATAGAGATCACAACCGATGCAGTATTAAAAAATATAACTACAAATAGCAACGCTTCTGTAGCTTTTGACTCGCAGAACATAACAGTTCACAATGCTACGGTACTATCAGCGGATGGAAATGCATCCTCAAAGCCAAATGCAATCAACGCGACAAACTGGAAAGAGGTGGATGGATTAAACCACACAGAAGTACATTTGCTAAACCAAAGCATCAGTGAGAATACAACACAATTGGGGAACAACAGTCAGCCATCAACCTTTGGTAATTCCTCTTTGAATAAAATAGAGAACACAACTATTTTTCACAGCCCGGATGTAGTGCTAAAGAATGACAACGAGATGCCTAATAGCAGCATCCAGTCTGCAGGTTCCGACACAGTTCACAATGCTACGTTGCTACCAGCAGATGGAGATGTACCCACAGAGACTACCAATCCTACTGTAACTTCGACAGGTAATTCAAGTTCAATGTTGGAGGCTGAAGAAGTCAATATAACCCTGACCGGTGATAACCACACGACTGATTCAGAGGAGATACTCACTAGAGGCGACCAGTTTTCTCAACCGGTGCCCACGTCCAATTCCAGCGCCAACAATCTCTCTAGTACACCAGACGGTAACGCAACTTCTCTGTTGAACGTTTCAGGAAAGGCAGATGAGAATAACACAGCAGCTAACATGTCAGCAGATGAAACAAACAGTATTCCAAGAGCTGATGTTGAAGAGGTGAACATCAGCAGCATGGACAGAAGCAATTTGACGGTCTTAGAGTTGGAAGTGGACGGCACAGACAACAAAACCAATGGGAATTACACTCCGATCATCCCGTCAGATCTGGAGATTAGCCTTGAAAAGAATTCCCCTGACAATGGGACCTTTAAAGCCAACTCAAGCCTTGGAAATGTGTCACAAGTTTTGCTCGAGAATGTCCCAGTGAACATATCCAGATCCAACACAACAGAGGGGATCATTTCAGAGAGTAATGACCTAAGAGCCTCAGAAAGTGAAGAATTGCTCATCTACCTCACAGGAAACCATTCAGAGGTGATTAAAACCACCCCGGTCAAAACGCAGGGGCACAACTGGACTTATGAGAGCACTCACCAAATGGAACCCGTGGAGATTCCCGACTACATGATGAAATATTTTGGGAAAGAAACGCCCAAACCAGCACCGCCTCCAAAGAAGATCCGGAAGTTGAGCGTACGTCAGACGCCCCAGAAGGGTCTGGGCATGAAGACGAAGAAGAGGAAGGAGTACAAGCCCCAGTCCAGGAGTGGATTACCGCTCTCTCCTCGAGGTTTCAATCCAGTCATGACCCCACGTGGGTCCAGACCCCTTCTGCAGCCGGTCTCCGATGAACAGGAGCTGATCCACGAGCCGGTGATCATCGGCGTGCCCCGGTCCGATTTCAGCAACTACGAGCTGTACGTTCCTGGAGACGAACCGGATCATCTGAACATTGACGAAAACCTGACAGCAAATGAATATGAGTATGTGACTTATGTAGACCCTTACAGCAGTGATGAATCCGTCAAGAATTTCCACCTGGATGACACAATGAAACACTACCTGAAGATCTCAGGGGCGAATGTCAAGACGTATTTCATCGCTGCAGAGGAAGTGGAGTGGGACTACAGTGGCTATGGACAGAGGTAAGATCAGAGGCAATTTGACTAGAAATGACGAGTCAGATTTATTGCAAACTGTACAGCAAATGGGTACACATCCATGCAACCCTTCCTAATCCTAATCCCAACAGGAGGCAAGAAAAGTCGCTACTAAACATCCGAAACACTAAGTTCACCAAGGTGGTTTTCCGAGGCTACGTGGACAGTAGCTTCAGCCAACCGGACATCCGTGGAGAGATGGATGAGCATCTAGGCATCCTGGGACCTGTCATCGAGGCGAAGGTTGGACAGAGCATCATGGTAAGAATGTCAATCTGCATCCTGCAAACTCTCAGGTTTTCAAATCAATGGATTCAAAGACTTTTGGCTATTTAGTCATCGGCATTAAATCTGTCTACACACTTGTAAAGCTCACTTTTTAACTTTTTGGGGTTTTGTGCCAGACTATTTCATGTGCAGGACCAGTATCTTCCTGCAGGGGTTAGCCATATGTACATGCTTTGTGATAAGCTAACTAGCATCTGCTTGTAGCTTTATATTTAGCCCAAAGTCAAAAGTTGTATTAGTCTTCCATCAAACTCCCTGCAAGAAAATTAATACTGAGTCTTACCATATCGAGTCTCTTTGTCTTGTAGGTGGTGTTCAGGAACAAAGCCAGCCGTCCGTACTCCTTACACCCAAACGGGGTTGCTTATACCAAGCAGACAGAGGGTCTGTCCTATGAGGATGGCTCCAAGTACTGGTATAAATATGACAATGAGGTCCAACCCAACACCACCTTCACATACATATGGAAAGTCAACTCTAAGGTGGGGCCGATGCCAACCGAGTCCCACTGCCGGACCTGGGCCTACTACTCAGGCGTCAATCCTGTGAGTACATTTGTGTTTTAGACATGTATTAAAGCGATCCAATGTAGCATTTGTACCTTAAAATAACAGCTTGAAAAAAATTGAGCGGCTAGAATGACTTTTAATATGACGATTTGCCTCTCTTTCATGCCCATCGGGGGTCTGAGGTGAGATAACTGCGCTATGTAACTTTGCTAGACCGGGCCGGGAGATGAGCGGAAGTACTTCGACTTGCTTTCTGGCACACCTACCGCAATAACAAATAGACCCCCTCCACGCACCCAGGTATAAGGAGAAGCAAGCGCAGCATTGTCAGTACATCATCATGGCAGAGGCACCGAAGAAAAAGAAGACGTTGAAAACTATGTAGTCATATTTCTGTAAAACCTTTGATTACTCTTACCTTATCGGTCGACATAGCTTGCACCTTCTGACTCCTCGTCGGTTCGTCATCAAATGCACGTGAATGCGACAGGGTGTTGTATTTACGACAGTGTCGTAAACGTACATTACCTCCAAGCCTGTAGGGGGAGCTCCATAATGGGCTTTTTGACAAGTTCCGTTGGATCGCTTTAACCTGCTTGTAAACACTATTTAAGCCACTGTAGAATTTGAGTTTCTGACTTTGGCACCCCCTAGTGGCAGCATACAGGAATGGTCTGAAAGTGACACAATGCACCAATTTCCCCCAGGATTGAGTCATTTTAAAAGATGCTGAATCACAGTCTGATTATACTCACATGATCTTTAAATTAAGATTCAATGAAGGACACCTTGTGTGTTCTCTGTCTCTTAGGAAAGGGATATCAACTCTGGCTTGATCGGGCCTTTGCTGGTGTGTCGAGAGGGGACCCCGAAAAAGCAGATGAGGCAGTTCACGCTGCTCTTCATGACCTTTGATGAGTCGCAGAGCTGGTACTACAATGAGTACACAGAGATGATGCAGAGGAAAAGCAGGAGGAGATATATAAGCCAAAACAAGGAGAGCCTCCAGTTCCACTGTAAGGCTTTATAATATACCTCCAGCTAGCCTGATTTAAATCCTACTGCAGGAAGTAAACAGACATAAAAAGTCTTGTTTTTAAATAGATTATGATAGTTTTGGTTAAACATGTCCCTACATTCATGTACCAGAAGTTATTTTAGTACTTAATTTACACTATGAATGAATGAACACAGCAAAACGTAAATTAAATGTCATTTTATGTGAACTTAAAGAGGAACACATTTAGCTTATTGAAACCTGCAGAAGAATAAAGGGTACAAGCTATTGATATTATATCTATTGAGTTGCAAAACCTGTCATGCATTCAAGATTCATCATTTATAGAAAAGAAAAGTAATATATAAATAACACATTTTGTCTGTTTCTTTCGAAGCCATCAATGGAATAATATTCAACCTGAAGGGCCTGAGGATGTACACCAACCAGCTGGTGAGTTGGCACCTCATCAACATGGGTTCTCCCAGAGACTTCCAGAGCATCAACTTCCACGGACAGACGTTCATACACAAGAAGATCAGCAGCTACAGGCAGTCCGTCTACCCTCTGCTGCCTGGTGAGAAACACCGAGTCTCTGTGTGTTCATTCAGAATGATTTCTTCTTCTGATTGCATGCTTTCAAGTTTGAGTCACACTACTCTATGTGGATTGGCGTTAGATTGAGGAAGCATAGACAGGATGTGTTTTGTACCAAACTGTGTCTGCAGGAAGCTTTGCTACGCTGGAGATGAACCCGTCCAAACCTGGCCTGTGGCAGCTGGAGACAGAGATTGGTTTCAACCAGCAGAAGGGCATGCAGACCCTCTTTCTGGTTCTGGATGATGGTACAAACAACGTTTAAAAAAAGCCCTGCTGCATTAAGACACACTGTAATGGTGTTTAAGTATTAAAATACTGCTTGTACGTCTCCTCCAAGATTGCCATCGTGCCATGGGTTTGGAATCAGGCAGTGTGAAAGACGATCAGTTAACAGCTATCAATACAAGAGGTAAGTAGCGCCCCCTACTCTCTGCACACAGTGGTGCAGGAATGAGTCCTAAACGCAGAAATGAGTTAGCATTTTAGCACTTTTGGTCTTCCTTGTAAATGCTTTTCTTAGTTCCTTTATAGCCTAAACTTGGATGTCTACTTCTGGAGATGGCATTTACAATTCAACTACTATAAAGAGCTGTTGATATGTCACTAGTAAGATGACAATGCCTCCACTTTTGAAGGATACTGGGAGCCACATCTCGCCAGATTGAACAATGGTGGAAAATACAACGCATGGAGCACAGAGCAGAACATGAGCTGGATTCAGGTGCGCATTTTATACAGAGTGTGGGTGTTTGATTATATATGCATAAGCACTTCTACTTGAATACAACCTGTCCTCTGTACAGGTGGACTTCCAGCGGCCTGTCGTGATCAGCCAGGTGGTGACGCAGGGAGCCAAGCAGATGCTGCAGCACCAGTATGTGACCAAGTACTCCATCTCCTACAGCAACGACCGCAAGAAGTGGATCTTCTATAAGGGGGACAGCAGAGAGCTCAGGAAGGTGGGTGGATCGCTTTGATTAATGCAAACAGCCAGAAGCTAAGACAGTGGATCTCAAATGGGGCTACGCGGACCCTAGGGGCACGTTGTAGTACTGCAGGGGGTATGTGAGATTTAAAAGTTGACATTTCGAAAATAATTCAGAAATTTGAAAAAAAAAGTCAGGTCTTTTAGGAAAGAAATTATAGTTTTGAGGCAAAAAAAATCTAAAAAGTCTAAATTTGGAAGAAAAATCTGAAGTTTGAAAAGAAAAACAATTGGGAGGCAAAGAAACAGACCTGGAAAACAAACTGCAGTCGCCTCCCTGTCACCGAGAACGACAAAGCTCCTCAGTGAAGCACAAGCCCATGTTTCTCACTGAATTGTAATTAGAACTTATTAAAAGGATCAGTTCAAAGCCACTAGTGTCATTGCATGATGTCAAAATTGGTTTGCCATGAATTTAGTGATCTTTTTTTGTTGCGCTGATCAGGGCGAACTTGACTGACATTTATTTTCACATGGGAACATTATTGAACCACTGAGCTGAGAGATAAGTGTGTGACTCTTATCGCTTCCTCCTTTGCCAGGTATTCACCGGGAACCAGGAGGCCTATGTGGCAAAAGGAAACACCTTCTTCCCTCCCGTGATTGGACGCTTCATTAGGCTCCATCCTATAAACTGGTACAACAAGGCGACAGTCCGCATGGAGTTCTACGGCTGTGAGCTTGACGGTGAGATGTGACTGTATAGGCAATTCATACATACTTACTTTTTGGAAAACAATGTACTGTATCTCGCCAATAGATTGTCCAAGTTGCATGATATTTAGAAACCACAGCCAGTTTGAGCTGCAGATTTAACTTGCAAAATTTGGTGGCAATACATGTTTGTAATCTTCGTGTATTTGCTACGTTCATCCGCCATTTAGTGCTGATTGAGCATGATACATTTGCAAATAACTCTGACCGTAGATGGCACCGAGACCCTGTTTTGTATCTAAAAGACACCATAGAGTTAGGGTTGCTGTCTTTATATGACATTTCTAATCCCCTGGCTCAGGCTGCTCGGTGCCTCTGGGGATGAATAGCAGGCTGATAGAAGACCGGCTTATCACAGCCAGCTCTGAAGCCTACAGCTGGTACTCTGGATCCTCCTGGAAACCTGCGTATGCACGTCTGGACAAACAGGGAACCATCAATGCATGGCAGGCCAAGGTACAAACCCTCACACGGTCGGACAGATCCAAATCAGTGCACCCACAGCCTCAAAAAAACCTTTAAAAAAGTAGGAATCCTGCATTAAATGTCTCTCTCTCTTCCACAGTATAGTGACATGAACCAGTGGCTTCAGGTGGAGCTGTTGCAGGTGAAGAAGATCACAGGTATCGTCACGCAGGGAGCCAAGTCTCTGGGGAAGGAGATGTATGTGACCTCCTACTCTCTGCAGTACAGCGACAATGGGATACGCTGGACATCGTACACAGACGATGAGGCCATCACGTGCAAGGTGAGCAGCGGAGGCAGAATCCTGAGGAAATTGGAGCCACTCAAACCATGTCTTTCTTCCCATAACAAATGTCTTTCTCTCTCTGTCACCAAATCCAGACGTTTGCGGGAAATACGGACAACAACAACCACGTGAAGAATTACATCTACCCTCCGATTTTCTCCCGCTTCATCCGAATCATCCCCAGGCGCTGGAAAAACTCCATCACCATGAGAGTGGAGCTGCTGGGCTGCGACTTTGAGTGATGCACTGACACAGATCAATATGAGAGGCCGAGTTATAGGACATGCACATGCACAACAACAAAAAACACGTGCACGCTGAAAATAGTGTAGTCGGGTCATGTTTGGAGAATATGAATATATTAAGATGCAGAACGAACACACAGTTTTGGAGAAGATCTTTAAAAGCTTTGCAAGTGAAAGACTGCAAAGACTGAACTACAGCAGGGAGAGATGTAGACTGGATACTTTGACTCTTAACTACTCTTATCTTTAAACTGCTTATTTTTAATCTAGTTGACCGTGTGTGAGAGGCAAACTATAGGAAGATTTAAAACAAAAAAGGTGCAACATTTCATTTCAGTTATTTTAGAAAAGTGCCCACTTGTTCACATGTCAAAAAATAAATGAAACCCTACAGGTCTCTTTTTTAAATCGAACTATTTGGACCGAACTGAGCCCTGGTTTAAAATAACATATATAATATAACTACTTGAGTAACTATGCAAGTAGGAAGGTAGTTAGACTACCAGCAGTTAAGCATTCATTTGAGTTCAATTCTAGTTTTACCCACACTGCAGTTACATAGATACATTAGTCCTATAGGCCCCTCTGTTAAACTCAGTTATGAAACTCATTGGTAAGAGCCGTATGTATGAGTGATGTTGACCTATTTGTCATTTGTCTATTTTTTTTAAATACTAGCAGCATTTTAAGCCGATATATGGCATGTTGTCCATCAGAAATGAATATGAATGAATGTAAATATGTAAGTAGAGATCATGTAATTTATTTTTCAATAAATATGATTCCTATATTTCAGTGTGCAGCTCTGTGATTTATATAAAGATGCATGTGTCTTGGTGTCCTGAGTGTGTGAGCTCTGATATCTTCTCAGGGTGTGTGGAAAGGTGTCACTTTTAGCACCTCTGCTTCGGGTTCAGCTGCAGAGTCAACACACACGTGCAGCTGCACACACAGGGAGTGTTTGTCCATCTGCTGATCAAGATAAAGTGAACGCTGGAGGTGTGAAACGCTCAGCATGGACACGGACCCGTGGAGACAAATCCGCTCTGTTGGACAACTGCTGTCTGGGGATCTGGGAGCACGGTCGCTTCACGTGAGAGACACCAAGCCGAGATAATAACATGTCAAATACAAACAAGATGCTAAAGGTAACTGGAGAGGTGAATCCACAGTTACCTACATTGAGGGTGGTGTTCATCCACTTCTGAAAGGAGGAAGAAACTTGAAGTTAGCACCTGATGGAAGAGAAAACGCAGGATGTAAATTCATACTTAAAGGACGTCAGGAGAGTTTAAGCAATCTTTTCTCCAAACCAGCGAAAATAAATAGACATTTCATTATATGTGTGGGAAAATAACAATCACGATCCAACTACATGTTTGTTTCAGACTGTTTCACACATGAAGACAGTGTAATGTGGTTTTAAAAAATCAGAAACAAGCGATTAGGTTCACTGTCAGGCTGTTTATTTTACTGAATCAGATTAAAGGTGAGTACCATCCACTACTTAAAATAAAAAATGAAATACAGAGGAGTTAAATTATTGAACACAAACTTTTTTTACTGGCTTTCTGTCTTTGTCTACATACATTAATTAGATTCAAAAGAGCTTAAATGCAAAAAGAATGTTGTGTCAATTAGCTGGATTTTGTCTGTTGAACCTTTAAATAGGGTGAAATTGTCAAACTAAATATAGGATAGGTGCTTGTGATTATCCATATCTATATATAGAGTAAAAATAAGTCATATTGTTGGTTTAAAAAAGTGCTGTTCCTTAAATTAGAAGCTAATTTTGTCAATGCATTTCGGCACGTGAACGATGTGCGTGTTAATTGATATTTTTCAATTAGCTCGTAGTGGGTTTATACCTCAATTGCACCTATTACATTTTCTCTTAATCACCTGTATTTTTTAATGGTCAAAAACGCATTAAGGTTCAGATCAGCAGGTGCACCTGGGACAGCTCACCAGCAGGTGCACCTGGGACAGCCCACCATCAGGTGCACCTGGGACAGCTCACCAGCAGGTGCACCTGGGACAGCCCACCAGCAGGTGTCGCTGCAGCTTCACGTTTTCTGAAGAATAATCTAAGTCCTTTAAACTCAGAGTGATGAATGTCTGAGGATCAAGTTGACTTCAGAATTTAAATCCTGTCTTAGTTTAGCTATACCTTTCTGAGCAGATGACTGAAATATACATCGGAGCTTTTACAAATATATGAGGTAACTACAGGTCAACATTCAAAGTGAATCAATTAACATTTTCTAATTGCTGTAGACATTCTCAATGTACAGTCAATGCTTTAGACCAAAGAAAATGAATGTAAAAAACTCATACTTTAGTAAAAGCAGACAGACAGGTAAACTTATGTATTGTATAACATAAAGGTGTAACAGCCTGTCAGTGTTTTTTAAATCCACTCATAGTTTATGACTAAAGTAAAGATGTGTTTTCTATGTGATACATTCTTTGGGGTGGTTAAATGTAAATCAGTACTATGTAAGTATGTTTTATAAGCTGACCCTATGCTTTGTATGTTACATAATTATTTGTAACAATGCATACATGTATGATAATGTTCGATATGAAGAGAAGTCAAGTTGTTGTACTCGAGTATTTTCTACCTGAAAGCCTTTAAATGCTGCTTGAGTACATTTCATCAATCAGCTTAATATAAATGATTATTTAAGGGCAGGAGTCCATGAGTCTGAGGGGGTATTCTGGTGCTGTCAGGATCTGCCTGGTGACACAAGAATGACTGGGCCAGGATCATTAATACCTCTGCCTGGCTGCGACCCGCGAGGTGTTTACAAACATCACGAGGAGACGTCAGAGGAGTAAGCGGGACACACACACACACACACACACACACACACACACACACACACACACACACACACACACACACACACACACACACACACACACACACACACACGCCCTCTGCTCCGGACGTCACGCCCCCTCTGACAGGCTCAGTATAAGGAGGCAGAGCTCGCGCCGAGGGTTGACTCAAGACGTGTTGCGCGCGAGAGTACTGTGGGACTTTACACTGAGGACTTAAATATTTATATTTATAAAACTCAGATTTTGGATCATCTCAAACCTGATCACTGGAATAATGAAGTCTCCGAAGCTGAAACCCCAAGGTGAATATGAAGTGCTTCCCCATCCTTTATTGTGTTTATTTTTTTAATTACGCTTTAATTGTCACTATAGGTTAATAAACCAATCGAATGATCATAAGTAGTATTTAAATGCATTTTTAAACTATAAATGTTTAATTATCACCCGACAATAACTGCTTTTTATTCATATCTAATCAAATATCCATATTTTCACAATATTTTAGGTACTTTTAGTTGTTTTACTGTCAGTCCCATACTCTGCCAGCCTTCATTCATGAGATAAACAGATCTTTTTAAATGTTTCTTATATTTAAAGTTATTCATTTCGTATTATTCTCACATTTTCCTGCAGCCAAGTTGATGCACGAGGAGGATCTGACCGACGTGCTGTGTGAGTTTGACGCGGTGATGGAGGACTTCACGTCGCCGGTGGAGAAGCGTCACTTCCGGTACGATGAGCACCTGAAGACGATGAAGAGGAGGAGCAGCGCGAGCGTCAGTGACAGTGGCATCAGCGACTCAGAGAGTGAGTGGCAGAAAAAAAAACCTATATTATGTATAAAACAGATTTGGATAGAGCAGTGTGAGTGCGTGTAGAATTACACAATGCATGTTCCCAGGTTGGTTCCTGGACAACACACTCTTCCCATTTCCTGTCTTCTATCTCTATAAAAAGAAGGCACAAAATGCCCTTAATATATTATATTATTACTGTATTAAATGCCAGTGAATCATGATGATGAGATCAGAGAAACTTAATCATGTGAAGTTGCAGAAAGCATGTTTAAAATGTGCAAAAAATGTACTTCTATAAGTGCAATTTGAGACATGAGACTCCAGAAGGGATATCAGGCAATGCAGATTCAAGACTCCAAAGCTTTGTTGTCAGATGCACAGTCCCAGGCTTCTTTACTTCAGACAAATACATATAGAAATAGGAATGAAATGGTGCAATGTAAAGTAGAAATAAGCTCACTACATACATGTGGAAAGGGTAAGATACAGACAGAACGGTGAATGCTGCTAATTGTGATGAGAAATCTTTAGAGCTGTGATTGATTTGTGCATCAGGTCTCATGGCTGAAGCAGTTTGCCACGACACACAGTCCTAGAAATGCGTCTCATTTCTCTGTAACTCATTGACTTCTCCTCTGTAACGCTTCCTCCTCCCCGGAGTGTTTCTGCTCTCCGCTCCACTGCTCTGCAATACGTCTGTGCAGGTTCTTATCATGCGCCATCACGAGGGCAGATGGGGAGACAAACTGTTGCAAATGCGACCATGCATGTCTGCTCTCTCATACGATCACACGGCGAGAGAAAAGATCCTTGATCACAGTCAGGAGATCCAGCGTCAGATTAAGCTGCTACTGAATACTTTGGCACACCTGCTGCCCCCCCCCCGTATATCGTGCCTGCCCCTCTAAAGTTTGACTGCCACGCATTACTTTATTATTACTCTAACAGTGTTTTAAAGTCGGCCTCAGCTGGAGAGACACTAAATGTGAAACGCAGCACAGATTCCCAGACACGTGTGAGTGGGTTTGGACCTCTGATGGAAGATGTGGAAATATTTCACAGTCTGACATTTTGTGGAAAAGCTGAGTGGAGCCACGGCCTCTCAGTGTGAGTCCTGAGAGAGTTCAATCATTGCATCATCACTGCAGTTAGTGGTTTAGTGAGAGCTTCATCAATGCTTTGTACTCCAGCTATCATTGATGTAATTACCTCTAAAGATCTTGCAGGGGGGGGGGGGGGGTCGGTGTGGAGCTAATGAGCTCGATGATTTGAGGAGGAGGGATCAGATTCCTGCATGATCTATGTCCTCTCCATGGCAGTCTGATGGAGAGGGAGCTGTCCCACCCAGAGACGAGTATTGTGCTGCAGCCTGATGGATGGGTGGAGGTGGGGGGTGGGGGTACCGTGCACACTAACTGTGTCATAGAGACAGAGCGGAGGTAGAAGAGCTCCAGAATAAATAGAAGAGCAGAAGTGCAATCTGAGATATGACAGGGATTGATATCCGAGAGCCGTGTGTGTGTGTGTGTGTGTGTGTGTGTGTGTGTGTGTGTGTGTGTGTGTGCTCCCCATCTCCTATCTCATGCTGTGGGCTCAGTGCTGAGTGCTGGGAGTGGTGCAGGTCAGGGAGGAGGGAGGGGAGGGAGTCAGTAAGTGGTCGTCATCTGAGACGCCTTTAAGGTCCGCTGCAGAGACAACTGCTGCCTAATCTTTGTGTCACACACACTTCACACACTCATGGACATCAGGGTCAGAAGGGATGCGATTTTACAACCATTCTGCACGTCTCTGAGCGGCAGGATTAGTGAGGCGCTTTGGGAGTGATTCTCTTTGGAGTAAACAACGATACAAACGTCCCCTTTAATCCCTCTCATGGATCCATAAGAGTTATTAAGTCTTAGATACATTTGGGTGTCGTAGAGCAGGAAATGCATCCCAAAATGTGCAATAAAAAACCTCAAAGTAGTGCCCTGACGATAATCAGAGGCTTTTAGTGAATGAAATCCGACAGACAAGCCCATCGCCAGCTGCAGAAAGCCTCTACTTCATTCCGTTTGGTTACGGTGTGATTGAAATATGGTTCCTGCACAATCCAAGTGGTGATCATATCATCCTCACAGAGTAGTTTGGGAGACAAGAAACAAGAATGTGCCATGCTCTGATATCAGATCAAACGTGTCGGAGATAAATCTTGCTCCAGAGCAGAGGAGAGACGTCTCTGCTCGGTTATACTGCCGTCACTGTTTGCAGATTTCCAGAGCAGGAAACGTCTTCTTCTGGAAGAGTTTCTGCTCATATCTTCCCGGGGTCAGCAATTACTTTGGAGCACTGTTTTACCAAGTGTGTGTTTGTGTTTGTACACTCTGTACACTGAGCAAATACAAGCACATGCATGTGTGTGACAGGCCGGTGAGGAAGGGTGTGATTAGAGGAGAATGCAGTGATTACAGCCTGAAGCTCCACCGACACACACATGTGACGCTGAAAAGTGAACGCTAATCAAATGCATCTCTCTCTCTCTCTCTCTCTCTCTCTCTTGCCCTCTCTCTCTCTCTCAGGTGCAGAGTCTCTGAACAGAAACAGCTTCAGCTTCAGTGATGAGAGGCTCAACTCCCCCACCACCAACTCCCCCACTCTGATGTCACCAAAAGGTGAGCATGCAAACACACACACACACACACACACACACACACACACACACACACACACACACACACACACACACACACACACACACACACACACACACACACACACACACACACACACGCACACGCACATCTCTGTAATGAGACAGGAGGATCTCTACTAAACAAGGTAGCTCTCTCTGACCTCTGACCTTTTTACAGACCAAATATTGCTCTTATGGTATAGCACCAGTCCACATTGCCCCTCCTTTCCCTCATGCACACACACACAAACCTCTGTGACTTTGAATGCCAGAAAATACCTTAAATCCAGGTTTACTTACTCTGGCAAACACCCTCAGACAAGTTCAAAGTGAGCCGTATGACAGAATATGAAGCATGCATTATAACACATGCAGCACCATGTGTCGGATAGCTGATACTACAGCTGCACAATTTGGGGATTTCTGGCCCTGGGATGTGCTTTGTTTAACCTTATATTGCACTTTTAGAGTTTGCACCGGTCCATTTCGCAATTTGGATAAGATGTCTCCTAATCGTGCAGCCCTAGAGGACACTACAACGTTTCCTCTTCCTGGTGTAAAGTCTGTCTCCCTCTCTCTCTCCCCCTGCAGCCAAACTGGGCGACACTAAGGAGCTGGAGGACTTCATTGCCGACCTTGACAGGACATTAGAGAGTAAGTGTTAATCCCACCCGCTGTCAGCCCCCCTGATGAATTAGCCCGCATGCCGGCGCTGCCCACCGCCCGGGGATTAGGTGCAGCGTTTGTTCCCTATGTCAGTTATGCTAACGACCGTTCATGCAGTGACACGGGGGCCACACCCCCCAGGTTTTTCTACGAAAGGAGGATGTGTCAGGTGGCCGGGGCGATGAAGGAGCTGGGGCGTGTTATGTGGGCCATGAGTATCCCTTTTCACCTGTCAGTCAAACGGAGGGCTGCAACCAACACCATGCAATCTGTGCACCCACCCCCCCCCATCCTTTTCTCCTACAGCTTCTGGGTTGTTCACCAGGGTTTGCAGTGATCCTTTACAAGTCTTACATCCAAACCTTTAATAGCCTTAACCTTAAATGCTATTAAAATGCCTTAAATCAATCGTTCAAAAGTTTAAACGTGCAAAACTAAATGGGAAGTAGGATTAGGCAATATAAAATCCTAAAAATGGTTGATAACATTTATATCTTACACAATGACCCCTTACCCTAAAACAGATTATACATTAATTGACATTTTTGTCTATTTTATAATGCAATTAATTCAGAATTCAATTCAAAATATGAATAACAAAATGCAGATCAGTTTTATTTTTTGTCTCAAAATGTGTGATAGAAGATACCGGGGCTGCACCATTCTGCAAAGTATAACCAGTTGCTATTTCCTACACTTTTGTAAATGAAAATGGCTCCAGAGTTGCATTCAGAGTCTTAAAAAGTCTTGCATTCCACTTGCTTTCAGCCTGTGTACCTGCATACTGTAACCTCAGACTGCAGCAGGCGTTATTTAGAAGCTTGCACAACATCATAAGCAAAACACACACAAGACTAGTTGCTTTATCCACTACGAGGCCGGAGAGTGTTTGAACCTGCATCAGAGTTTGAGGAATGCATGCTGGGTTAAACTGTACATGTCAGGAATGGAGTGAGACCGGTGTAGGAGTAGTATTCCTACACTCTGGTACTTCTACTGTTACTCAAGTACAAGATCTCAGTACTTCTACTTTTACTAAGGTACAAGACCCGAGTACTTCTCCCCCGTTAGCGCGGGACAGCAGGCGTGTTTACGGCGGTGTTTACGAGCACCGGGCTGTGAAACCGTACGTCCGCCGCTCTCAGAATAGAGTCCAGTTTCTAATCGTGTCTGTCTGTCTCTGGCTCTCCTCAGGCATGTGACACCCAGGCTCACTTATAGAGTGTGTGGGACGTCTGGACCCCTCCAATCGAGCAGCTAACACACAACCCCCACCCCCCCCAGATGAAGTGGCTCCACCACGGAACCGAATCTAGCCTCCTAACTCCACCTGGATCGAGTCAGAATTAGCATCGTAGGTACCCTGAGGACAAGAGCGGGATGAAAAGTCGGGAGGAATGACGATGTGGAATATAACAGTCACTGGAACATTCATACCCCCCCCCCCACCAGACCAGGTTACACTCCCTCATTCAACACTTGAGCTGGAAGAGTATTTAAAAAAGGACAAGGCTTTTGATAATAGAAATATATTTGTAATTTTATAGAGCTTCTTATTGTAAAGTTTTCTTTTTGTTGGGAAATATATTTTTGTATCTTCTGTAAATAATAATTGTGCCAAATTTCTATTGGTTTATTAACAGATCTGACTCTGGAGTAAAGAGGGTTCATACTGATAACTTAATCACTTCTGAACAAAAACTGGAAAGCTATATATGTGTATTTAATACCGCTAACGCCTGCCAGAGATGAGATTAAAATATTGTTCTTTATTAACGCGTGGCTCCGCCCTTTATTCATCACTCCTCTGAATCAAATGTGTGATTGTTTTAATTCCCCCCTCTCTCACTAACCAACACAACCTACCTAGTTATACGTTATGCAGCAGTAGAATAACCAATTTGATGGAAATCCAATAGCATATTTCACATTGAGTTTCCATATTTTTGCAGAAAGTCCAAAGCTAAAAACAAATCACACAAGTATTGATTTCCTTTAGAGGCCGAGGGTTTCCTGAATTGGAGCTGCAACGCAGTGAGTGACAGCTGGCTGCTCACCACCTCCAACACCACTTCCCATGTGTGTGTGTGTGTGTGTGTGTGTGTGTGTGTGTGTGTGTGTGTGTGTGTGTGTGTGTGTGTGTGTGTGTGTGTGTGTGTGTGTTGTGTGTGTGTGTGTGTGTGTTTCCATGCTGATCTCCCTCTGAATAGTTGGCTTACTTTCCAGGACCGAAGCCAACACATTTCTGCAGACAGAGACAGGAAAACTAAATGCATCGAACTAAAACTAAAAAAGTTGCATAATTTGATTGAAATGTGGATGAATTTATGCACTAAAGTCCTCCAAAAATAAAGACAACCCCAAACAGACTGCATGTAATTTAGTAAAAGGTTAAAGTCTGCATTTGTACGGCGCTGTTCCAGTTTTTGTAACCAGTCAAAGTGCTTTGACATTCATAAAGGCTGCCATTGAAGCTCAGAGGGATGAATATGCACACACACTCACACACCATTGGTCATTGGAAGTAATTTGGGATTAAGTCTCTCCCCCAGGAGGACCATCTACCCCCTGAGCCACAGCAACAGTACAGCAGGAAGAGGTGTGGCCCGGCACTTCCTCCCCAGGACAGTAAATTCATCCACGCAGCGACACGCAGAAATAGAGACTCGGCGTCTCCGACCCTCTGCGCTCATTCATCAAGCTCTCAACAAAACCGGGACTTACGTAACCTCTGTAGCAACAGGGTCTATTTCCAGAGGTGGAGGGAGACAGGAGGGTGTGACCCCGTCCTGGCCTGCAGCAGGTGGGGCTCGAGGCATGTCCGAGACCCCACTCATCCCCACATGTCTGCTGACCACCAGGGGTAAAGGTCACAAATGACGAGCTTCCGTACCGGGTGCATGGTGGTAACGCAGCAGGTGCACACAGACCTGGGGTTGCAATAAACTGTGTCATGTGTTTAAAGGAACCATCCTGCAGTTTAGTATAAGAGTTT
This sequence comes from Eleginops maclovinus, assembly GCF_036324505.1. Taxonomy (NCBI): domain Eukaryota; kingdom Metazoa; phylum Chordata; class Actinopteri; order Perciformes; family Eleginopidae; genus Eleginops; species Eleginops maclovinus. Next base: position 1,970,331 of record NC_086355.1, read on the forward strand.
TATAAAGTTTAGATACTTAAAGAGACAGATTTAACAAATAAATGATCCAAAAATGTGTAAAAAAGGCCAAGAAATCCTGACTTTTAGTGCTAATTTATGGTGAAGCAGGTTCTACATTTCCCATAATGCAACTCAATGCTCTCACTACTCCTGAATGGTTAAGGTTGTCTTGAAAACTTCGTTCTGCTCAGCTTTCTGTTATAATTTTTAATGAATTATGAATGAAGTCACGCAAAGATGCTAATTAGCGCTGGGCAAAAAGTTACTGACATCTGTAGGCGACTTTCATCAGTGATAAATAATAATACCTTACATTTTGGGGTTTCATATCATTTTTAAGTGACACAGATGAAGATAAACAGGTCCATGTATGATTGTGTCACCGCTCCATTCAGGTGAAGATATTCGGAGTATTTAAGAAGCAGCTACACTGTTAGCATAGCTGCGATCAAGCTGAACTCAGAATCATGAGGTAGATATTCAGCCTCTATTTAATCCATTTATTGCAATAAAATCTGAGTAAAATCAGTTGTTTTGAGTTCAAACCGCTATAGTAAACTTACATAAACGACCCTCAATCACGTGACGCGAGGTCAACATGTCTTCAGCGTGTAAAAACAACCTTTGTCTCCAAATCCAGACAACCCTGTCTGCACCACCTTTCACCTCATCAGGGTTATTGACTCAGACTTTAGAAAGCTCCTTTCAGAGAAACAAAAGCCATTGCACAAGAGTTTTCACAGGCTAAGTGGTGCTTCTCATGAGCGGTAAACTGATGCGTAAAATCAGCGGCGGGCCTCTTAAATCTGTCCTTCAACGTGGCGTCAGACTAAATGCATCTGAAGGAAGACGTCATGCAGCTTGCGTCTGATTTGTGCCGCAGCCTTTGATTTAGCTTCCTATGAAGGGTCCTGTTTTGAAGTGCGCAAATGAGACCTCAGCCCACAAACTGAGAGTCGCTCCCAGCTGTGCACGGCTCCCAGTCAGTGGATGGATCCCAGTATCAGCCAGACGGTGTTAGTGTGATGGCAGGAAGCTGGCCCGGACCCCCAGTTGGCCGAGGGGAGCACCCTGCACCTATCTGCACTGTTCTGCACCACGGCGCTGATCTGAGAGACCGTGTTGACACTACACTTGATCCCCTTGAGGGCAGCGGGGGGGCTTCCCCTCTTGTCTAAAACAACCTTCCCACTTGGCAGAGTTGGGCATCTTTTTGGCAGCATGGGTCGGGCCCCGTACAAGTGTTAGCTTTCCCAGCGGACACAGGGCTGGGAGTGTGGGAAAGCAGGAGACTCGGGGTGGATGGAAGATAAGACAACACAGTCTGATCACACCGAGACAGATGGAAATACGCTGCAAGCAAAACCACTGGTGCTCTTGCTTTGAACTATGATTATTTTTACCAGAAAAGTTCATTTATTGCCAGCGTTTCAGCGCATGTTGAGACCTTGCACTGCTTGTTAATGTCAAATCAGGAAGCCAATAAAATCAAGCAACAGGTGGGACAACTTCTTTCTGTTCAGTGTCAGCATGTGATATTGAGAACAACAAAAAGGGGATTAAAGTGTGGCTGAAAGAGTTAAAAGAATCATCAAAATCTCAGGATTATTATGCGATAAGAGAACACAGGAGGGACCCTATCACATCGGGACGCTAGAAATGCATTACCAGCCAACCATTGATTTCCCAGGGTAACGTCGCCGTACGGTATGCTTTTCGAGACCACTGTTCAGCTTTTAAGAGCCGAGTCACACTGCTCGTTAATGTGTCATTTGGCCCAAGAAACAAATCAAATCAATCTAGAGACTCTCTCCTTTCACCGCTACGTCTCTCAGTCTGATCAGTGTGAGGACAACATATGGGTAGCTTTCTGAGCTGAAGCTGAATGAAGCTTTGGGAGTTTAGATGATAGAGGAGAAAGTGACAGAGAAACACACACACACACACACACACACACACACACACACACACACACACACACACACACACACACACACACACACACACACACACACACACACACACACACACACAGCTAACCCTGCTGCCATGTGTCAGTGTTCTCATGGAGATGGGTCCCTGTGGGAGGCCCCAGAAGTCTGCTGAAGTGGTCTCTCTATGAATAGTCTGGGCAGAGACACACACATGTGTGTCCACATCACAAAGAGACAGAAAGACACACACACACACACACACACACACACACACACACACACACACACACACACACACACAGACACACACACACACAGACACCCCCCCCCCCACACACACACACACAGACACACAGACACACAGACACACAGACACACACACACACACACACACATCTGGACAGCAGTGCAGTGATGGAAAGCTGAGCCTGATATGATATTTGGTGTGTGTGTGTGTGTGTGTGTGTGTGTGTGTGTGTGTGTGTGTGTGTGTGTGTGTGTGTGTGTGAGTGTGTGAGGTACTTCACTTCAGTATTTTTTCTTCATACTAAATATTTCTCTATCATTTTAAAGCAAATGTTGAGCTTTTCGCTCTTCTACATTTATCCCATAACGATAGCTCCGTCCTTCAGTTCGTCTTAATGATACAAATGATAAATAAATGAATGATGATGATGATGATGTTCTTCTATGGAATAATATGTGGTGTTCGTACTTTGACTTTAGTAAATATTAAAGTGCTTCTTCCACCTCTGTCTACAGATCATACTGTACACATGTATGCCTTGAGACGGTGTGTGTAGATACATTGGTGTGTGAGCATGTTGGTGCATGTTCACCGTGTTTGTGTGTGTGTGTGTGTGTGTGTGTGTGTGTGTGTGTGTGTGTGTGTGTGTGTGTGTGTGTGTGTGTGTGTGTGTGTGTGTGTGTGTGTGTGTGTGTGTGTGTGTGTCTTTACCTTGCTCTGTTTGCTCACAGAAAGAAGGTCAGTTGGTTTTTCTGAGGGTTAGCAGGTTCAGTCAAGTCAAGTGAGCCGGAGATTTCATTCTCAAAGATGTGTCAATAACAAGAAGTCTGGCTTTGTTGGACGTCTTCAGAGCTCTGAAGCGGTTAAAAAACCTGAGAAGAAGAGTACAAAGTACAATATTTAAAGGATTGCAATCAGGGATTTAATTCATACACTTAATATGAATGATTTTGAGATGAAAGGAAGATGAGATCAGGTTTATTAACAGCGGTCTGAGAGGCAGAAGCATTAGTGGAAACCGAATAACGATCCACTACTCAAATTCAGTTTTCATTTTTATTGGACGCTTTAAAAAAAACACGTAAAGGAGACGAAGGGGGGGGAATACAGTACATACAGCACAGCTACTGATATCAATGCATACGAAAAAAAAAAAAGGTCAGACAAAAAATGAGAACATTTGTGCAAAACAGATCCCTGGTGTTTTTAATAATCACATTTTCCCAATTATTTCTCCCCTATCTCCTTTTGTAGTCTGAGAGTCAAAGATATTTCCTTTCAATTGAGCGGACAGAGTTGATCATGTAATGGAGAAGAGCATCAGAGGGATTTCTTTATTGTATTTTTACTGCAGTAATCCTCAAAATGCATCCCTGTTATTGAGACCTTTCGGGATATTTCCAAGGTGCAAAAAGGTAGAATCTCAGCAGCAGAATCTCCCAGTTTTAAAAAGCGAGCTGACTAAGTGTAAAAGCTTCATCTGTACAAATGACCTCTGAACTTATTCGAAGGGTTCAGACTCACAGAGACGAGGACTGATTGACAGCCATGGAGGTAATTGTGATTGAGCTCATGCAGCCCCTTTAATTACACCTCCATTATGACCTCCATCAGCACTATCAGAGCGACTTATCTGTGACCTGACTGACAGCGTGTGTGTGTGTGTGTGTGTGTGTGTGTGTGTGTGTGTGTTACCTTGACTTATGATACTACAGCTGTCGTTAAATGTAGAAACAACACCGGAGGATGAAGTACGAGACGTTTAACGCCAATAAAGACCACTAAGTGACTCTGAATGAATCGAGCATGAGGAAATGTTGCCTCTTCGTCACCTTGGGAAATTAGGTCACAGTGTCCTGAGCAGGCAGATGCTTCTCTCTCTCTCTCTCTCTCTCTCTCTCTCTCTCTCACACTCACACACACACACACACACACACACACACACACACACACACAGTCTGCACAATGTGTGGGTGTGTTGAATCTGACTGAGAAGTGAATTTACTGCGTTCTTGCAGCTGATCGGAGAGCTCAGTAGCAGGTGCTGAACGCTTCTCATTAAACTCGTTCCTTTAGGGAAGCTCGTGATGGGACTCATGACTTTTTGCTTCTTTGATAACTCAAAATCTCTATTTTAAAACAAGAACACAAGGCAAAGGACAGTTGTGCAACAGCCTTAATCGTTGTGTTTGTTCTCCTTATTCTCTGAGAGAAAAGAGAGTATCTACTGCTGATCTGGGGAGCCGATTAACCAATAATCTGTGACCAAATAAGCCCATGTAGAGATCCTCTCACTGTCTGGAACATTCACAGCGAGCAAGTGCACGTAATGGCATGAAACCAGTAGGAAACACACTCCTTAAGGGTAAAAAATAAGGGTATTTAACACTAAGAATGTCTGACTGTAGGGACAACGAGATTCAGGAAGTCAAATCAAAACAATTCAAAGAATGTCATGAGACTCTTTGTTCCTTGATTTTTTTGCAAATTGCATAAGAAAAAATGCCTTTGAGGATTCCCAACACAGGTGAAAATATTCCTAAATATAATTCAAGGCGTGCACTGAAGTGTGTGTCCTGTGCTAATGTGACGTATTACTGAGGTAGAGGAACGCGCAGGTTTTCCATGTGTCTGCAGCAGAGGAGTCTCTGGGCTCGGAGCCGGTGAATTCCCAGCCAGCGTTCAGACACAGCTGCTTCCCTCGGCTGCTCCTCACCCCGCCTGCACTTCCTAATATTCCTCCCTTCAAGCTGCAGGGTTTATGAGAGGAGAAAATCAGATACTGGTGTCACTTTTCGGTAAAGTTTCAGCCTTTTTATCCATCAAAGATAAAAGGCAATCCAAGAACAACAGTTCAACTTGGATGCTTGCATCAAATTGAATGAAATCCAAATTAAAAAACTGTTGTTACACTCATCAAAAGACTTTCACAGAAGGTCTTTAAGAAAAACTCACTTTGGAGCGTACGAAAAACCAAACTTTTATCATATGATGAACATTCTTCAGATTTTTGCTTTGACTAGCAAAAGGAAATGTATGATTTCAGTTTCAGGAACAAATGAGATGAACTCACAGTTAGCATTGATTTGCTAAAACCACATCATCTCCTTTCTTGTGGTTCATGGAGGGTCTACGTGTCCCAGGGACCGGTCTGCAGACTCTGAGTCATGCTGACGAAGGGGAGGGTGACCCTGTGTTTCCAAACTGATGATTCACTGAGTGCTGCATATGAGATGAACGTGGAGTCCACGTGTGACTGCATTCAATTTCTCTGTTAACCCATTAACTCATTCTGTGTGTGTGTGTGTGTGTGTGTGTGTGTGTGTGTGTGTGTGTGTGTGTGTGTGTGTGTGTGTGTGTGTGTGTGTGTGTGTGTGTGTGTGTGTGTGTGTGTGTGTGTGTCTGGCTCCCATCTGTTTCCATTTCCTCCCATTTGTCATTCTGCCTCTCTGGATCTTCATTGCTGCTAATAAACAGATCCAGTATGTTGTTCAGTAGTCCACACACACCTCTGCACCTCTACACCCCTTCTCCCTTGTATCCTTTCTGTCACTTTTACAAAAGGAAGAGGGACAGACACCGCCATCTACATCCCAGCGTTCTCGAACAGGTCTAAGCGGTCCGTGCTGCCGTGCATCAGTGAGTCTGTACCTCAGTTTCTCTCTCAGTTATCATGTGCATGCTGTGCTATCCAGCGATGCAATTTGTCCCCTTTTAATTCCTAAATGGCCCCCAGTGCAGCCACAATGAACCCTCTCTTCTCTCAATGGACCTCTCTGTGCTGAACACTTATCTGCTCCTGTGATGCCAGCAGGGGATTAAACAGAGGGAGAGACAGAGAGAGAGAGAGAGAGAAAGAGAGAGAGAGAGAGAGAGAGAGAGAGAGAGAGAGAGAGAGAGAGAGAGAGAGAGGAGAGGTAAATCAGTTCGTTCTACGACAAATAATGTCAAATAGATTCTAAACGAGACGACTAAACGTCATCACGCCCAACATTAGCCTCCTTTAGCTTAGCGGTGGTGACGTGAAGTCATGTGACCGTGCTGTAGTTCCTTTATAGCCCAACATTAGCCTCCTTTAGCTTAGCGGTGGTGACGTGAAGTCATGTGACCGTGCTGTAGTTCCTTTATAGCCCACCATTAGCCTCCTTTAGCTTAGCGGTGGTGACGTGAAGTCATGTGACCGTGCTGTAGTTCCTTTATAGCCCACCATTAGCCTCCTTTAGCTTAGCGGTGGTGACGTGAAGTCATGTGACCGTGCTGTAGTTCCTTTATAGCCCAACATTAGCCTCCTTTAGCTTAGCGGTGGTGACGTGAAGTCATGTGACCGTGCTGTAGTTCCTTTATAGCCCAACATTAGCCGCCTTTAGCTTAGCGGTGGTGACGTGAAGTCATGTGACCGTGCTGTAGTTCCTTTATAGCCCAACATTAGCCGCCTTTAGCTTAGCGGTGGTGACGTGAAGTCATGTGACCGTGCTGTAGTTCCTTTATAGCCCAACGTTAGCTTTAAATCCATCATCCCTGCACCACTCTCTAGCTTAGCCTTCAGAAAGAGGAGACAGAGCTATTGGAGGTTTAATTTAGGTGGTGTGAGGCAGTGAAAGAGAAGCTGTCCTTCACAGATTTCTGTTTGATTACAGCCAAACCACACAGAGCCTTTCAGAGAGCTGATCAACAGCTCAGTCACACAGGCCTCTTCATTCAAACCAACATCAAAACAGAGCTGAAGGATCTCTCAATGCAGTTGTTGTTGCTGGAATTTTAGCATTTTAGTCTCCTTTTTTCGAGGAGAGACATGAAACTGGGGACTCTGACTATTCTCTAACTGGTTATCTAATCTATCTTCCTTATTCCTTTTGTTTTAAACACACTCCCTCGCTCCTGATGCATTACCATTAAACATTAATGGGCAGCCGCTGTGTAAACCCTCAATACTTCAGGTAAACATTATTTCTGCAGACATTGTTAATAATTAAGTTACACCAGATGCTGCCTCCCCTCCTCCTGCTTTCACTTCTCCTCCCATCCTCCTGTTTTATTTCCCTCTCTCCCTCCCAGTCTGTCTCTCATCCTCCTCCCCCTCCTCCTCTTAAACTAACCTTGTCCCCATCTATTGTCTTTTAAACTTTTCTGCCGCCTTTCACCCTCAGCACGACCTCTGGCATTTTGAAGAAGGGCGGGTCTACTTTATCGTTGCCTCTTGATCCCTCTATTAGTGTCCACCCCCCCCCCCCCGGGTGAGGAAGGTGGGTCAGGGTTTAGCTCCGGGACAGATCCAGCACCCTATCATTAGAGATGAGCGTGCACGAGAGCAGACTTTCCACGGGAACTGGACCCTGAGGGGGGAAACCTCACCTGGGATCACCTGACCGACACTGAGGACTTTCTGCTGCACTAATGAATGTTCTCTCTCTTTCACACACACACACACACACACACACACACACACACACACACACACACACACACACACACACACACACACACACACAAATGACCATAAATCAACATCTGACTTTAGCAATACACCTCTAACTGTCACACACAGTTCTCTATGACAGCATTCTGTCTCCTGAAAGGTGAGCAGCTTCTTCAACGCACTCGTGTCGACGCTTCACCTGAAGAGTTACTGCCGCTGCCTCCTCAGGGCACACTCTCCTGCTCTATCCTCCAGAACTTAAAGGAATCTGTTTCATTCTCAGCCGAGCCTGCAGGGCGTCAGTGAAAGCATCGCGCATAATTACTGACCAGTACAGGAGTGGGAGGGTGGGGGAGGGTGGGGTGGGGGATACTCTGAGACAAAGGACAGGAGCGTTTGAAGTCCTTTGTCTCGCACCTACGCCTGTGTGTCTTAGTGTTTGCCTAAACAGTAGAAACAGGAGTGTGTGTGTGTGTGTGTGTGTGTGTGTGTGTGTGTGTGTGTGTGTGTGTGTGTGTGTGTGTGTGTGTGTGTGTGTGTGTGTCAGTAAATAAGACATGTAATAAGATATTGTTCCCGATGCTCTGTCCGTTCCTGCCCAGATTTATGTTTTCGTTTTCTCTGACACTAAATCAGAGTTTCAAAAGGCAGTGATTAAATCATGCATATTGTTCAGTGTGTGTGTGTGTGTGTGTGTGTGTGTGTGTGTGTGTGTGTGTGTGTGTGTGTGTGTGTGTGTGTGTGTGTGTGTGTGTGTGTGTCTGTGTCTGTGTCTGTGTCTGTGTCTGTGTGTGTCTGTGTGTGTGTGCAGAAGGTGTGTGACCCCGCACCTCTCATCATTCATAAATCACACGGTTAGCCAGTCCCTGAACGCATCAGACTGTGTGTAGTGAAGGCCTCTTTCAACAGTTGAGCGGGGGGGGGTAATACATTACTGTCACATTAAGTGCATAATAACCCCTCCTGTGGAAAGCTGAGGTCTGTACCTATCCTCCTGTCCTCCTGCTGAGGTTCAACAAGACGCTGCACGCTGCTCTGCTCCACACATTTGTCCTGAGCGCTGAGTTATGAGGAGATTCAACGAGGAAAATATTACCTTCAAGTCAAAGCGAAACTCTCTGGGGACTTTACAGATGATCCTATTGTGCAATACAGACAACACAATACTTGTTATAACGGTGTAAACTTCAAATAAGTCCTACGCTTTAGACTCTGCACTGCATCAAACTACTGCATGTGAGGAAGGCTACAAAAACCCAATCTTGCAGTATATATATATAAGTATATTTGTCTAATAACTATTCAAAATGTGTCTTAGCACTTTAATGTAAGAGCTCATAACTTAAAAGGGAACAATGCAGGGAGATATAGGGCCTTGTTTTCAGACGATGCATCTCAGATGGAGCGTTTATTTTTACTTTTTGAAGAGAAAATCACAAACTTCAGAAAGCTTTGGAGTATTTCTGACAAAACATTTCCTGATTCTGTTCAAATGTAGTTCAAAATAAGTGTTCCCAGCTGCTTCAAGACCTAATTTATCCAAACATCCCATCGTATTTCAAGACCTCTTACCAAGCACATTTCTACTTGTTCTATCAGCAGATTTATGCTCTTTGTTTTTGTTACTGTATTACTTGGTTTTGGAGCAGCATTTTTTCCAGTATGAATTTGAATGATCTACAGCTGCAACACTTTATAAATAAGTCCAATTAAAAACCCCAAATATGTGTCATTAATGGTCAACAACGTTTATCTGATAAACATCTGAGATCCAGAACAATAACCCAACCTATAAAAACAGTGAATGAAGTGACTGACTGTCTGCAGGATCTGCTTTCTAATGTGAGTCTTTCCCTTTTGTCCTGATATACTGAGCAATGAAACCTAAAATGCAAACATAAAATGATGCAAACTTCATTGCTTTTGGGGCCTTTTTGTTAAATTAAGCACAATTAAATCAGCGTAGCAAGAGGAACACAACAAAGCTCACATTCACTGGAATCAAGTTTTATCCTTCTTGATATTTTGTAAAAAGTTGCCCTAGTTTTGCTCCGAACATACACAAATACATCAGCCAGATAATGAGACAAACGCTGGAGATCAAAGTGTGTTTTAGCCTGGATTTGAAGCAGTTAATGGAGGGGGCCGCTCTGATAGGGAGTCCTAATAATCAGCTGGAACTCGGAGCATTTCAGAGGAGAAACATTAGGAAGAATCCGCTCAAAAGTCAGACTCAGATTCTCTTTATTTCAGCATTTCTGTTTTCAAAGATCTGTCATTTTTGCAGTGAAATCCTGCAGGCTAACTCAACAGCTAAATGGCTGGCATTTGCTTTCCCTCCACCCTTCAGGTTGTCAGTGGCGTCCAGCAGTCAGAGGAACAGAAGCTGTGTCAGCTGGCAGCAGAAAGGAAACGCGTTCAGAGGCATTTCCTGAGCGTTGAGGTAATTAGGCGCACCGAGCCTCAGACACACACACACACACACACACACACAGGAATAACCGAAGCTAACTGCGGCTACGCTAATTACACTGTTCCTTTGCTTTCTGTTTCGTGCAACGTTCATCCAGTTAGAGAGGGGGCAGGAAACCATATCACTGCTGGGTCATTTCCAAAGCCCATCAGGGAGGGAAATAATATGATGGACTTCAATTAGAAGAGAGGGAATCATCGTTAGTGATCATGTATGTGACGCAATCAGAGAGGAAATACGTCTTCCCTTGGCTTTCCAAAACAGGTCCGACTCCTGGCTTCAGTGGAGTAAAGGTCACACACACACACACACACACACACACACACACACACACACACACACACACACACACACACACACACACACACACACACACACACACACACACACACACACACACACACACACACACACACACACACACACACACACACACACACACACACACACTGCTGTGTCGAGGTACAGTCTTGGGAGGAATGTCTGGGTGTGGGGAGGATTGTATGTTGTTTTTTCTTTCGCAGCGATTCTTCAGGATAAAGGCTTTCAGACAATCAGAACTGGAGGAAAACTGGACCTTCTCAGCCCGAGAGCTCCCTCTGTACCTGTCAGAGTGCGACGTCATCGTTCGTCATCATTATGCTCATCACTGCTCCTCTCCTCGGGGCTTGTTGTCAGTGGATAAGCTCGGGTTTAGACCCCGTCTGTCTGTCTGCAGGACGACAGGTCAACGGCTCCACCCGTGTTGTTGAGAGGAGACAGAGAGGGGAAGGAAAGGTGAAGCGTAAACACAACTACACAGCTGACGGCATCATTCCTGTCTGTATTCCTCATCAAGGAAGGAGACATTCATTCAGGAGACATTCATTTCCATCAGTATGAAGGAGCAGCTTTATCTCATATCATCTGAAATATACAGGAATGCAGCTGTGCCAACATGTGGAGGAACTGCTGCGATGTGTTCCTCACACTGTGTCCAACATTTAAACCACTTCATGTATTTAATCCCTTCAGTTGCTAGGCAGATTTGGATTTATCAATCATTATAAAACATATCAGAGATATTATTCTGAAATGGACCAATCAGACAATGACTACTTTTACTGTCACTACTTTAAGTACATTTAGAGGAGAGTACTTTCTACTTTCACTGGAGGAACATTTAGAATACTTTTACTGTGACAGAGTATTCCTACACTCTGGTACTTCTACTTTACTCAAGTACAAGACCTGAGTACTTCTACTTTACTCAAGTACAAGACCTGAGTACTTCTACTTTACTCAAGTACAAGATCTGAATACTTCTACTTTACTCAAGAACAAGATCTGAGTACTTCTACTTTACTCAAGTACAAGACCTGAGTACTTCTACTTTACTCAAGTAAAAGATCTGAATACTTCTACTTTACTCAAGAACAAGATCTGAGTACTTCTACTTTACTCAAGTACAAGATCTGAGTACTTCTACTTTACTCAAGTACAAGACCTGAGTACTTCTACTTTACTCAAGTACAAGACCTGAGTACTTCTACTTTACTCAAGTACAAGATCTGAGTACTTCTACTTTAACTAGAGTGCCAGATCCATATTTGTACAAAGCTTACAGTGTGACTTTTTGGGATGAAGAAATGTGAATGAAGCTTGATTTTGAAATATGGTTTGACGTGGTGGTGTGAGAGAAGGAAACTGGACCGAAGGAATGAGAGAGAGAGAGAGAGAGAGAGAGAGAGAGAGAGAGAGGGAGAGAGAGAGAGGGAAACAAATCTGCAGAACAAATCAGTGCAACATCTGCTGTACACACACACACACACACACACACACACACATACACACACACACACACACACACACACGACAGGGCCAGATGTGTGTGTGCAAGGTCAGCAGAACGCAGCATATCCTCATGTGACTGTGAGGAGAGAAGGGCACACACAGATTGACCACACACACACACACACACACACACACACACACACACACACACACACACACACACACACACACACACACACACACACACACACACACACACACACACACACACACACACACACACACACACACACACACACACACACACACACACACCGCAGAATCAGTTCATTCAAACAAGCCACACACCTTCAACAGATGGAGAGGAGACAGACTCAGGTGAGAAATATTTAACACGTACCAACCATATCTATAAATAACCTTTAGTGCACAGGATGCTTTCTGAAAGAAGTCCAAAACTCAGTTTAAAATAAACATATATATTATGAAGAACATTAGGAAAATAAAATACATAAATATAGAAATACAATAAAAAGTATGTGTGTATATGTATTATATATGTATATATGTGTATATGTATATATATGTATATATGTGTATATGTATATATATGTATATATGTGTATATGTATTATATATGTATTATATGATTATTGATTTGGTTTAAATCGCTTCAGTATGAATGGATTTAGAAACGAGTAATGGTCGAGGCAGAAACACCTTATATTTGGAACTGTTTTGTTTTGCGCGACTTAGGAATCAACAACCTAACAGATAACTAATAACACGGTGCAGGAAGAGGCAGGTTATCTGAAGCCTCTACCTTCAATCCGATTCAATGCTCTTTTGAAAACAAGATGCGTAAAGATGTGTGTTCTTCTTTTGCCTTCATGTAGAAAATGTTGAATGTATGTGCAAAGAACACCTGACACACGTGAGGTATCATTTGGGTTTTGAGACTCCTCCCACAGCCTGGGTGCACACATGCATGTTGCAGAAAAACTGATTCCCCTCTTCCCGTTTTGTGCTGTGAATCTTCTCAACTATACTCAACACTCGAGGGGAAAAGTGCCTCAAAATAATATTTCTTTGGGCTGATATAAACATGTTTGACTGCTGAAGGAGGTCAAGGTCAGAGGTCAGAGGATCTATAGGAGGGTTCGGGTGTGTCCTCTCTACTCAGCCCTGAGAGAAGGGAGACTCCCTGCCTCCCCCATAAATCAACATGAGTGAAAGACACACACTCATGTCCTCATGAGGGTTGGAAATAAAACACACACTACAAAAATAAAGCAAACCCTTTGACGCATTCTTTAAAACTGAAGAGCTGTCTTTTCAGTAAGAGTGTTGGGTCCAAAATAGTGTAGACCTTAAGATCTGATACTGAATAAACCCAAAATAATCATCAGATGTTCCTATGATAAACATCTTGTTGCTACAACGCGACCGAACACAAACAAAGCGCTGTTTAGCAGTCGTCAGGGACCTATCTGCTCTGAGACGGACCACAGCAACACTTTAACAGAACCACATCCTCTGCATGATGCAACACCCGTCAAAGGACTGAAACACGGCCGAAATATCAGTATGGGAAGTATTAGTAATGGTACTTTCACTGCCTCTGATGCGTCACTGCACAGGGAGGGTAACGCTCGATCACAGCCAGGAGCGTTTGGCTTTCAAGAAATGGACAGTTAGCTTTTGTAATTTCCCCCCTCTTATATCCAATAGTGTTTTAGCTCATAGAGTCCTGTTGTGAACCTGGAAACGGTGAGAGTATGTTAGAAATGAACAGTTCGGGTCCACAGCACATAGAAACTGCCGGATGCTAACTTGCACATGTTGGGCAATTGGCAGTAATTAGCCTTTTAGCATCTGCAGACAATAGCTAAAAAATGCTGTGGTCAATTTGGACAATTTTGGACAAGTTCTGGGGGATATTGAGGTGCATTTCTGACATTTTCAGGGTCAAAAATAGCAGTTTTACTAGAATTTAGCCATATTTGTACTCCTGTTGGACTGATTTTGATGATTTTGGGTCGATTTTAAAGATTTAGGGGACTCAAACCTGCTCATTTTGATCCTACATTGGTCAGAAATGGACTCAGCCTCCTCTATAACCTCCAAAACAACTTCAGAATGATCTTGATCTGCTAATCAATGCAATTCATGCTAATTGTGCACATTTCCCAACATATGCACGTTAGCATCCGGTAGTTTCTATGTGCTGGGGACCCCTACTATACATCTCTAGCATAACACTTTGGGTTACTCAGCATTTCCAGGGTTCACACTGCTTGTAAGTTCACTAAAACCAAATGCATGAGTGGATTTGTGGAGGCAGACATGGAGGGGGGGGGGGTTTAAATAAGACTGTGTGGCGGCAAGTAATCTGTAAGTGGTTTGAAAAGTGGCACTGCCAACACCAAGTGGAAAGGTTTCCCGTCCTTGTGTCTCATTAGCCTGATATTACACACACACACACACACACACACACACACACACACACACACACACACACACACACACACAGCTATCTGGATCTGAGTTAGCCATCTGTAGCGGCTCTAATCATTCAGCATTTTCCACTTCAGCCCGGCGAGGCTTACCTGAGTTATTCAATAACCCAGCACACGGTTCCAATGACTTCCCAGTGTACGTGTTAATGTGTTGAGGCTTTAACTGTGTGCCAGCGACAGAGAGGAACACACACTGACTCTCAGACACGACAGCTAAGACTCAACCCTCACACTGAGTGGTGAAACATCCACTGCGTTAACCACACGGTGTGTTTGTGTAGCATTACCGAGGAACCGTTTTCCAAAGCTTTCTGCGTGTACGTTAGATGTGTGTTTCAGTCCCAACGCTCATTCCATGTCTGTGTTCCCAGACCTTGTGGGAAATGTGAGTCCTGGAGACATTTTCAGGCTCTGTTCTGTGGTTCCCCCCCTACTTAGATAGTCCTTAATGCCTCCAAAGTGAGACGTTGAGGAGTGAACCCGAATCCAAATGGCACACATCAGCCTTCTTTTGACTCCTAGCTAGTTTCTCCTACACACAGATCCTGATCACAGGTGAGAGTTGCACCATAGATCAGCTGGTACAGCCGCTCCCTCTCCACCGAGGTCACGGTCCAATGAGGGTCAATCATTGGCGTCAATTCAACTGTCAATAAAAACACACTCAATGACCCTGCCTCTGACTCTACATCCTCTTCAAAAGTCAAG